>NC_056731.1:53342728-53395228 GCF_019279795.1 Protopterus annectens | reverse complement strand
CAAAGTTGGTGAAATATAAGCTATATTTGCAAATGAAAATAGATACACTGTTTCTGACCAGCAGTTATTGCAGAGGATTTAGACTAGCCTTCATTTGCTTATTGTATGAGCTTGAACAAATAACTTAACTAGATGCTTTGGAACAACTGATAAAATGGGCTAGACTCCTTAATGCTTTCCCAGACCACATGCTTAGTAACTGTCTGTGAACTAATCTGTGACTGAATGAGTGACTGTATTGTCCTGCAATATTAAATATGACATTTGAATTTCAAACGTTAATAATACATCTAAATAATAACAGATGCTTATATTTAATGGCATCTTTGGTTCTTTTTTATTATTCCAGAAGTATGTATGTGACCTTGGAACCACCTGCTATAATCATAATGCCATGTTTGAGACCAGTGTGTTATAATTCTTGTTGTGGTCTTTTCAGGCTTGTGAAAGTTTATTTCTGTCATGCTGTGTTGAAATATTTCCACTTAGCATTCAATTGTTTGTGCTCAGCTGTATTATATTATCAGCTACTTTTGTAGCCCAAGGTTTTTGGACAACTTGAAGTGATAGAATACATAGTGTTTAGTCTGTAAGCTAAGTTTCCTGTTGTATGGGTGAATTTGTAAGGGGATAATTGAAGGAATTGTTGTCCTTGACTGATGCAGATGTTTTTGGCTTGAGTCTTTAGATGAGACTGACTGGTCTCTTTCTAACTGGATTACTTTTAAGAGGTCAAAATGAAAACTGTCTTGATGGTTGCTCTCCCTCTGCTGTTGTACCTTCCAAGATCTAACATGACTGATTATTAGAACGTGAATGAATAGTGGACATTTGGCATGACTTTCTTGGTGCAGTCAGAAGTGAAGTTATGATTATTCCCTGAAGAGGTGCCAGTTATTATTGCTTGAGGCTTCTTCCTGCTGGTTGTGAGAGAGGTGTATTATTATGTGGAGAAATCCTAAACATGAATTGAATGGCCTACCAAGGATTTTGCATGATGGTGACATGATAGGATATGTTAAAATGAAGATGAGGATGATAACTGTTGGACTTGGAAGGTGATACTATGGAAGGGGAGATAGTTGGCAGGTCGATGTTTAAAGTAAATCTGAAATGATTGCTGCAGAAGGGTGGTAAATTAATATGATGATATTTTTCTACACCAGGCTGATGCTGAGTTAGTTTAGTGGTTTATGGTTTGCTGATTGATTATAGGGAGAGAGGTAAGACCTTTTCAGTAGCAAAGTGTGTTGGTACACTGATTGTTGGTTTTGGAGAGTAGTAAAAAAGCACCACCACAGATAATGGGTTAGATAGAATTATTATTATTATAATTATTGTTAATAATTTTACTAACAGGACAAATGGGAAGACAGAGGCTGTTGAACATTGGAGGCATTTTAATTTGATTGTATTTAAATGAAAAATACTTTAATTGGTTGACAATTTATTGTAATGGGAAGTTATGTAGTATTATACTGAAATTATGTTATGTTTACCTAGGAGCAAGTCCTGAAGGACTTCTTGATGTGAAATATATCTAAAATATTTTTTCTCTTTAATTGAATTATGGCTGAATAGGTGTGCTACATATGTGTTGCATGTCCTAGTTAGAAATTTTCTTGAACTACTATGGGGCTCCCCTCAGTTGATTTATCTTTATCCTAAATGCATTGTTGAGACGTTGTGAATTGTGTTGAAGTACTGTTACTTGAAAGGTAAACTGAAGATGGATTTTAAATTATGAGCCTGTGATATTAAATATAAAATTGGGACTACTACCTTTAGAAAGTGATCAGGTCTTTTGATGATAGGGAGTACACTATGTATCCAGAAAGCAATAATTGTTGCAATACGTCTTATTGTTTGTAAATGTTCCATGTTTATATTTTTTTGAAAGGTAAAATCATGTTATGTGATGTTGATTTATTTTATTTTATTTTAAATTTGTGGACTGGGGTAGAGCACTGATCCCCATGGCCCCATTTCAGTCTCAGCCCAAGAGTACCAATCAAAATAAAAAATATTTATAAAGTACATACTTGGATACATGACAATAAAATAATTTTAAAGCATCGTTTAGTAAAGGTTTTCTTTAAAATCCAGACTGAAGGTCTCCTTTGCAAAAACTACAAGATACCAGTGGACAAGAGAAAAACGTGGACTAGTCCATAGCTGTATGGCGTAGAGAGAGAAAGGGCTGACTATGACCCAGATGACCTGAGTTTGAATAGCAGCTTGGGCACTAGAAGAGCTACTCTGGAGGGTGGAAACTGAATTGTTTGCACCAGCATACACACACTGAGGGGGGATGGCTCTGGTCAGCTGAGTTACTATTTCTAGCTTGTACTTGTACATAAACAGCCTTGGTAACAGAACATTTGGAATATATTTTTATTTTTCATTTTGATTTATTGTATGTCTCAGTTACCCGGTTACTAACACTGCAGAGATCATGAACCATTAAGAGGTTAAGTGGTTTTAAAGACACAGGGGAGCTCTGACTATTAATCAGCCCCATCCTAAGTAGTGAGATCAGAAAAGAGGAAACAGACTAGGTATTAGGGAGGTAAACTCTGAAAGAAGATTATTGAGTGTCACTTTAATGTGACAAACATGAAGACAGTGAATTAAAAAACTTGTGTCCAAAAGTTTTCTACTGTACCACTTCAAAATTATGGCAATAGTTAGGACTAGGACTGTCATTTCTGCATCTGGAAGAGTTCATTTGGTGTAAAGATAATATTTAAGCAATAAGGTCTGTGCACTGCTTTGAGTGTAGACAGCTTATAAACAAATTGACATACTCAGTGAAAGATAGCATTAGTAAAATTGAGAAGCTGCCATTGTACAAGTATTGAGTAAAGTGCAGTCTGATGCAGTTCAGAAAATCAGTCTGTTCACTGTAATAATATTGGTATCACAGAGATATTTATACAATAAATACCGTGTGTAAATGCAAAAGGGACAGTTCTGGGACAGCATTTTGTCTTGGACTGAGTTGTGAATGCCTTTTATAGGATGACCAAAGAAGTAGTACTTTCCAGATACGTGTGAATGCCTTTTAACATAATGTCTAAAAAGGTAGTAATTTCCAGGGAAAGTATGACTTTGCACTGGCCCGTAACTTCACACCTGGGCCTTCACTGACGTGTATAGGAATGAAGTGGTATGTAACTTAGTTCCACCTCTTCTTTTTTTTACCACTGAATAGAAATGGTGATTTCCAAATCATATGGATACATGGCTGTCTGCACTGTTTTAGACAGTGCAGTAGCAAAGCCCAGATATTTACAGATTTAACTGCTGTAAATGTGACAAAGCTGATAATGTCAGGGAGGTGAAAAACTGAATCTGTCAGTCCCTGGCCTGCATATCGATCTGCTGTGTCACATATAATTTTATCAGGTAGAAAATCTCCTAGTTAACACGGAAAATGCATGATTTTTTTAGGTATATAAATTATTAACATATGGAGAGCTGGAAAATAATTTCTTTTGAAACTAAGTGTTGGCTAAGAGAAACACATCAAGTCTTTTAACAGATGGGATTTTGGATAAATATAGTCCACAAGATTATTCAGCTGTTTTGATGTCGGAACAAATATTCATAATTTCAAATGAACTACAGTGCAATACAGACACACACATATATGGAAATACATAGACACTCAGATGGACATACACGTACACACACACACACACACACACACACACACACACACACACACACACACACACACACACACACACACACACACACACACACACACACACACACACGCACACACGTACACACACACACACACACACACACACACACACACACACACACACAAACAATTTAAATTGGTACTCTTCTTTCTGATATGAGATCAACACTAAAAATGCAAGACGGAGGTCGTGTAGCCCATAAAGTCTTTCCTTTCCTTTCATTTTAGCTTCTCATTCATGTCAGCTGTATTGGCTTTTCTAGCGCTTTTCACGTTTTCTTTCCCTATATTTGCACAAGCAAGTCACAAAAGCTAAATATGAATGTAAATAACTTCCTGATCCGATTGTGGTGTGAATCAGTGGATAATGTTTCTGTTTTGCACTCAGAAATGATCTGACAGTATCATTAATTGCATGGTTTATACTCCTGTTCCTTTTGAATATGAATAGACCAAATATATTTCACTACCTGCACATTTATGTGAAATATATTTGAAAAGTTTTTGGAACGGTGGCTTAAACAGCAAAAAAAATATCACAATGGAAGTCTAAGACAAACAGAAACATTTAATGGGAGCTGATGTTCAGCCAAAGAATTTAATTAATTATCCACCTCAGGTGCCTGCATGCAGGTGTTAAGAATGCATCGTGGAAAGTGTTGACACACGAGGATAAGTCTGGCAAATAACTGGTAATAAACCAGGCAGCTGAATAATGTTTAAAATTATTTGTGATTAAGGCAGTGTCTGTTAACACATATTTTATTATATAATCGTTAGTTTATACATCATTAACTCTTTAATATGCCTGAATACAGTTATTTATTTACCCTAAGTATCACCAGAATTGGAACAGCAGCTGAAGAATTTGGTGCGTCACTTCATGTTTGTCATATCAAAATAAAACTGAATAATCTTCCTTTCCCACCCTTGTACTTAGGCTGTTGTGTCCTTATTTTTGAGCACACTGAGCATGGTTAAGTCTGTTGATTGACAGTCGGCCCTTCTATAAATCTTCAAACCCGGTTAGTTCAAAATGGTTCATGATAATCTATGTGCAGCGTCAAGAGCCTGATAACAAAGAGAGTACACAAAAAGCAAAATTAAAAATGCAAACATGTTTTACAATTTCTCTTAACAAATTTGTTTAATGTACCAGTGCAAGCTAGAATTATTAACAGAAACAGATTCGGCATATGTTTTGACTTCTTTTTTCCTCATATCCGTCAACTGCCATCCCCTTTGGGCCCATTTCCTTCTGCTCTCCTTTTGGCATCTAAGGGCTTTAAATGAGAGAGGTGTGAGTCAGGAATCACAACTATCACTCGGGAGGGCTTAAAGACACATTTCTGGTCTCCCTTCAGTCTCTCCAATGGATAGCAGGTGAAATCCTATTTCTGATGCACTGAACCCACATGCATGCTTCCAGACACCTACTTACACTCGACCTGAGTATGTTGCACTTCTTGCCTGGAAATATTGCCTGAGACTCCCACCCTCAACAAGGAATGTACATCTGAGGCCTTCTCTGTTAGCTGCCCTGCAGTGGGGCCTGTGCTAACTTTTGCCATTGAGATGAGCATGCTGGCTTTAGCTTCTCATTCCAAACCATTCCTGGCTGGCTGTTCCAGTGTGCGGGCTGCTAAATGAAGCTGTGTCCTGTGCGATAAATTCATGGCTTCATCCCTGCATGCCACAGAGCCAGCAAGAGATACCAGATTTACCACTTAATGTCTTCAGCCTTTTTGTCATAAGAAGTTTAATGATTTTGCCCCCAATTTGTATTGCAAAATCACTCTGATAAAGTAATAAGTGTTTTAGTGGAAAGATCACAACATGTTTAGTTATTCTTGGTTAGGTTTTGTCCCTTTCCATCAGCAGAGCTAGAGATTTAACCTTGATAAAACTCTTGGTGTCTAACTCTAATTTGGCAGGTATGAGTCATAAGCTAAGAACGATGTCACATGTCTTCAATCTGTGTACCAGTGGTGGACTGCCTTGTGTATAACTGGCAGGGATACGAGAGCTGGCACCCATTGTTCTGTGTATTTAAAATTTTTGTACCACTACAGTATTTGTAGCTAATCTATCTGACTGTCTTTTACTTTTTGAGGTCTGTGTTATTTGTCTTTTCAGCTTTTCCCGGTTAAGGGTCGCCACAGCAGAACTCCAGTCCGCTAATGATTGGCAGTAGATTTTCACGAACGCCGAGGTGTCAGCTCGACGTTCAACCTTCAATGAAGGCATGCCCATTTACGCATGTCTTTCGAACGCCCACCCAACCACGGGGAGGACATGCAGACTCCACACAGAAGGCACTCCCTGCATTCCAGCCGAGAATCGAACGGAGAACCTCTTGCTGTGAGGCAACAATGCTACCACTGCACCACCGCGGATTACAAAAGTATTTATAAACCTTCCTTTTAAGACATTAGGGGAGATAGCGCAAGTATGTATGTACATTAAAACTGTTTCAGCACAGAGGCCAAAAATGCACAGTGGCACAAAGCAGTTAAGTCAAAAAGCCAGACTTCACAACATGCACATATTATTACATCACTTCAGCATGTCACACTTGGGTATTTTTCATTTAATGAGGTTTTCTAATTATTGGTATGACCTCTGTCTGAGTGGACTCCGGGTAACTAAAAAAATATCATTCATTCTACTTCTACTGCTTGAACTCACTGCACAATGTCTTGGTCATCTACCACTGCCAGCTGTTCATCCAGGCCACTCAGTGCTAGAAACAAAACACCATAGCACGCAAGCCAGTGGCAGCCAGGTGAATGGCTATGACGTTCTCTGTCTTGGGAGACAGTTCTTCAGGGCTGAGATGAGAATGGAGACAGAAGTATTTTCACATGTCCTCACAAAATTAGAAGAAGAATGTGAAATGTGAATTACTTGTCTCACTATGTTGGTTTGCACTGCTGGTCTTTGCTTTCCTTGGTTTCTCTTAAGATGTGAGTAAACTGTTGAACAAAAAAAGAAGAAAAAAAAATTAAGTAAATTATAGCTGTATCATACTGCTTCTGTTGTTCATGCCCTTTCAAGACAAGTTAGGACTGTTCTAGGTTTCATCCACTCCAGTGATTTTCGTGATGCCCAGTTCTAGCAACACTGTTGTGATGGTTCTGTTAATTAATAGCGTTATCCAGTAGTGGATGATCATTAGCTCTTCATTCAGCATCACCAGCTGCCTAGATATGGAGCCTTCATTCCATTTAACACCTAATATGGATTACCTGTTAAGTATTTACTTTCTTGAGGATGACACATGTTCCGTAGGTCTTTTTATACATTTATACATTTCTCCACAGATACACATGCATTTTTAGGAAGCATATCTTTGCACCTGTTCTCTTACCTTGAACCAAGGTTCTACAGTTCATTAGCTGTAATGTACCATGAAGGTTCTACAGTCCATTAGCTGAAATGTACCACCAAGGTTCTATAGCCCATTAGCTGTAATATACCACCAAGGTTCTACAGCCCATTAGCTGTAATGTACCACCAAGGTTCTACAGCCCATTAGCTGTAATGTACCACCAAGGTTCTACAGCCCATTAGCTGTAATGTATCACCAAGATTCTACAGCCCATTAGCTGTAATGTATAACCAAGGTTCTACAAGGTCTGTCTCCTACAGGCTTTTGAGGGGAGATTTATGCCTGGCATACAGGGCATTGTCACACCCCACTTTGATGGACCTTGTACATCTCCACAAAATAAACAGTACCAGAATTACCCGTTCTAAAGACCTTGCCTGTGATATAAATAGGATCTGCTGGTGAGATGGGTATGTATCCCAGAGACTACCCTATCTGTGGAACAGACTCCCTATCCATGTGAAGCAGAGTTCCTTCCTAACCCAATTCAAGTGCAACTTGGACAACTGGATGTGAAAATGGAAATTCATCCCTGATTTGGCACATATGTCTCTAATACAAACAGGTAACCTGTAAATGATTCATCTCCCAGGCCCATGCTTACACTTATCAAGGGTATCAGAACTTGTCAGAAATTTGGGATGCATGGCTAGGCTTAAAAAGGCCCTTGTGGTCATTAGCATCAGTGCACATTCAACACATGCTGTACTAGCAGATAAAAATTTCAGTTCATTATTTTCCAGAATGGGAGAAAATGTTTCACATCAACTCTAATACTCCTTTGTCCAGCACTGGTGCTGTTTGTTATTTTTTATTATTTACATGTAAAGGGGATGGGCTGCATGCAATGGGGACCCTTCATTCCATTTAATAATCTGAAGATACTATATCAAATCTGATCAGTCTTTTTTGTCTCTTTTCTAGTAATTTTCTAGAATGTGCTACTGTGCAGTCTTGATTTATTTCTTATAGAGTTCATCTCCATGCTCTATCTCATATTTCAGCTGCAGTTTCGTCATTTTTATTTAGGTTTGGCACTGTATGTTGTTCTGCAGGACTGGCAATAGCATGGACTCCATTAGTGTGGTCTGTCAGTAGCACTGATGCACACAGTTGCAGGGCATCTTTAACAGGGTGCTATTTTCAGTATATACCATGCTTCTGGTATGTGAAAGGACACCAGTGATAGACGATGTGCGTGATGCACCGGGTCACACAGCATGAACGCAGTCACGGCTCTGCCTTCTCCTTCTTCTAACAACCTGTGTCAGAGATAAGTCAAACATAGGCTGCTCCCTGGAGTACAGTTAATGAAATGGTAGGCTGGATACAAAACACAACCTTCTGAGTCTGGCACTATGGCCATTACAGCACCTGAAATATTGATCAGAATATGGACTGGGTTATATTACAATGAGCACACTTCTCAGCATTCTATTTTCTTACATTAAGCATTTTTCTCTGCTGTATAATGACATCAAACTACTTCAAAAACTATACAGGATTAGACAACCATCTCTCTGCCCTACTAACTTCTCTTCATTTTAATGTATCCATATACATATATATATTTTAATTAGAGCCAACCAAGTTTACTGCAAAGATGAAAGGGGAAAAAACAGTGAACATTGGCTGGTTCTTTGTACTACAGGTAGCCTATGAGGTTCAGTGGGTCACAGCTATGACTGTAGTACATAATTGTACATATTTCTTAGATTTCTCTCCATACTGCTGCCATAAAAGGGCCTCTGTCTCAGTGCAATTTATCCAAAAAAACTAATCTGAAATAAATGAATGAAGTGATGAGTGAGCAGCAGTTTTAACTCGTGCCTGATGCATGCAGTACAAACTGTGCCACTGACTGGCATTCAAAGCCTTTTGAGCATAGTTTGACCTTTTCAGTACTTATCTTCAAAGGGCGAATGAACACATACTTGTCAGTTAAATGACAATTGTTTTTCCTCGCTAACCTTCTATCATGGTACTTATATTCTTTGTGAGCTTGTTCTTTACTCCCGGCTGGCTTTTTCTTTTAAACGTCAGTCTGATTGTTAAACATGTTGTGTACGGTTCAGGGGATCCTCTGATCAAATGAAGGGCACAAGCTTGGTTAGGAAACATTCTTTTACTGCAGAAATACTTTGTGCACGTTAAAGTATTCTACATATGCGTATTTCCTTCACTAATCGAAGAGTTTCTTATAAATAGTAAGTAGCATGCATTGCAATTAATGAGAAGAACATGTGGATGATCAGACCCAAGTCATAATACAACATAAGTGATCCTGAACACACAATGAGATTGTTCTGGAGTTATGGGCCTTCCAGAATTCATCTAACAAAGTGATCATAACTAGTTAAGACTCCGTTGTGGGTGCAGGTTCACATTATTATGGATGAGAAGTAACTTTGTTTTTACAAAGTTTTAGAATGATAGGATAGCTGGAGTCTGTGATTTTGTTTCTTTCCTATATCAGTAATGCTGTTCTGATGGAACTACACTGGTGGTAGTGATAGTGCAGTAGATTTTAGCTAGTAGATGTAAGCAGTAATGCCTGACAGTGTGAGCTCTGTAAGGAAATAGCAGCCTCAGGCTTTTGGAAGTTTAATTTACTTCCTACAGTGCCCACCCCAAATAGAATTATGACACTTAGAAAGAAAATACCATCTGTGTTTTTCATTTCATATTTTAAGTATAATTTACAGGCTGCTTATGCATATATGTTTTTTTGTTACTTTGTTTTGTTGACCAAAATCCTGCTGTTGCCCCTCTTATGACTGATCATTCATGTGTTCCTTTGTAACTCAGACATTTATCTGCTGGTTGGAGGGGGGGACCATCCTGGCAAAGAGGGTATAATCCCATATGTTTTGGTGATTTTGGCCACTAACTTGCACTCACCCCCCACATCTTTAGTGGCGTGATGTGAATACTTTTGATGGGGGCCTGGGTCTACAGTGCAGTGCATACATATGTCGTTGAGCTGGCACTGCAGTGAATTGCAGGCCCAATGATATATGCATGTTTCCGTGCACATGGCAAGGTTGACTCCAGTGCAGCATGCTGCTTAGCAGACTGTGTATCCTGAGCTCATCTGCTGTATTGCCTGCCTTTCCACGCCAAAATGGCTGGGTGACAGTATTGTAGTGGGACTGAACTACATCCCTCACTCACTAAATAGATAAGCCAACATCTGCCACTCACTCCCACCCAGCCCGGCTGGATCTTATAACATTCTAGTCAATAACTGAGCCTGGATCATCTAGGCCACACTCAGGACTTTATTCCTGTGTTCCAAATAACCAGATATTTATGTGTAGAGTAAAAGTAATCTCTTTACTTTTTCTTAGAAATCAGGAAGAAACATACAAATATCCTACAGTAATCAAATAAAATAATGTAATATCAACAAAACAAGTACAGATTGTATTCATGTCCATGGTTTTATGCTAGTATGGGGCAGACTATCACAGACTGATATCTGTTTTGGGGTGTAGACCAAAGGGGAGCAAGTGTCCATCAGTACTATCCACTGATGTCAGCAGAGATTTTGTATTGGCATGAAAGCCCTTGAATTTTCAAATAAATGGAAACACAAATTCATTGGAAAAATGAATGCTACATCCCTGTACCACAGGACTTAACAAATTCTTGAAATATTCTAACCTACCTGGACATTTGAAGGGATTAAGTAACGTTTTCATTTCTTCACCTTTCCCAGAATAGAAACATTAAAATTGAGGAGACATGTTAGCAATGTTAAAAAGAGATTGTTAAGGAATAAACTTTCATTTCATTAGAAAAGTTGTTTGTATGATGAGTACCTTAGTTAGTGTATTCCAGCTTCTTCTCCCGTGCACATTTTGTATAGACTGTAGTTAATGGGATCAGATAGAACAAATTTAGATGGTTACATGAATACCATGCCCCATGCAGATCCCTCACATGATTGATTATTAAGAGACGATATAGAACAACATACAGTAAATAGGTTCATAGGTGTGTACTAGGCTAATAGTTTCAAGATGCATGCAGCTCAAGGTACCAGTATTATTTTCAGTCATGTTATCATCTTTTTACACTCCTTGTTCCTTGTTTACATATTCTTCTGCTAATATTCACTTTTTGCAATATAATTCTACCCTGTTCAACATCATCAATTTTCCTAGTTACCATTTTGTTACATATTTATTATTATTAATGTCATTTTGTGACCAGGATAGACTGATTTGAGCTCCATGAAGAGTCCCTTTTCTGTGGAAGCCTCAGGGAGAAGAGCTCCACATTCAGGTATAGTCGTACAATATTGTGAATGTAATACTGGTACTAGATTGTTAAGCATCAGGCATATGTGACTTGCAACAGTATGAAAATGAACACAATTAAGAAATTGATGTGTATATACATCTCTATAATATATATGTCCATACTAGACAGGATACATTTTCAGTGTTGAATGCTTCAGACATTTATTGCAATTTATGTAACAATTTTATGTAAATATTAATTTGGAAGTGTTAGTAAAACTGCTTGTGTTACAATCCTGCTTTTGTTGCTCCTTCATGAGCCTTCTGTTTTACACTAATGGCATATGATGTTTTAAATCTAACACTGTAACTTGCCTTTCATGTGGAAATTGAAATTTCGGGTCTATAGCAGAACATCGAAGTTTTAAAACTTTGAATGTTCTAATATCGACCAGTTTTAATCGAACACTAAAAATAGCAAAGCTGCAGAACACCGAATTCTTTCCTAGGGAAAGAATTTGGTTGGCTGGTTCTGTGGCTTTGCTATTTTCAGAGCTGTGGTGGAGATTTACAGGTCGGGTTCAGGTAAGTGTGCTATTGTGTGGTTGTTAGGATTAGGGTGAGGGTTAGGTGAGTTAGGGTTAGGGCGTGGGTTAGGTGAATTAGGTTTAGGGGCTGGTTAAGTGAGTTAGGGTTAGGGCACGGGTTAGGTGAGTGTGCGATAGTGAAGGATCTTAGGGTTAGGGTTTGGGTTAAGGTAAGTGGATAGATAGTAGTGTATGTATAGTTTAGTGTAGGGTTAGTTGTAGGATTATAAGTGTATGTGTGTGTATTGATGTTTTTTAGGTGTGCTTGTGTTGTGTGTATGTGTTTTGGAATAGCAAATTTTTTCCTAAGGAAAAAATTTGCTGTACTGAATGTTTGATATTATGTGGTTTAGATATTTTAGGTTCGATGAAATAGCATTCGCTATTTTCATCTTTCAATAACGTGATATAAACGTGAAATTTCAGACCTTGTTTTCTGTTATTTACTTCATTACAGCAATCTTTTGGTTTTCAGATTTAGTTTTTACATTACGTGCACTTTATATATCATAGAGTGGCCATTCAATAGACAGAGTGGTTTAGTTGTCTTGTTTAGGGGATGGTAAATGCCTTTGGTCCTGCAGTATATTGACTACTCTTGTTGCTTTTCTGCTGTGCAGTAATGTGTGTTAATACATATCTGATATTACATTATGGTTGTTTCCCCAAGATTCAGCTGATTGAAGCTTCAACCCAGTAAGAAATAAAAAAATCTATGTGGAAGACTTTGCCATTGCACCCCCATACTTACATATACCAGGTCATGTTTGCATAAACACAAATAAAAAGACAACATGCAATGCTATCACTGCTGGTAGACAGCTAGAGAAGTCTGGCAGAGATTTTCTAGAGAACTGATATTGTGTGGGCAAACTGACAAAGTGAGCCCTTGTTTACTTGGAGCTCATTGTCTAGGTTAGCTGGCTGCAACTGTCATTTAATGGAGAAGGAATGAATGAATGAACGTTTCTGTGTATTTCATGTAAGGGTTGGTACCCATTTAGTACATGTATGTGTTTAGCTTTTGGTGGCAGATGCAGTTATTACATTCCTGAATAGACTACTTTGTAAACAGTCTGTGTTTCATTCACTGGACATTTTGCTGTATTATTCAGCTGTTCTGTTTTTGTACTGTGACTAGTCATACAACGAGTGTGTTTTTTCTAAGTTGACTTTATAAGTAGAATTTGTGCATTCACAGTGCAACAAGTTGTCAGTTTCATGCTCAGTGTCGTTTTGCATCTAGCTGAATCAGAAAGGAAGCAGCTGGAAAATAAATCATGTATACATACAGCTGAAGGCTTTACATGCATAGTCGGTGACCTGTGAATGCCTTTGTCAGAGAGATCAAAGGGAAGTGCTTTTTCTCAGCCTTTCATACTGGAAGTATAGCTGAAAGGGATTCAGCCATTTTGTATGCTATTCAGTTACAAAATTATCGGCCAGCACCGGAACTGCTCATCCTGCCTGTGACTATGGTGTGCAGGTCCCCATTTAGTAGCTGTCACTTGCAGGGACATGGGTAAAGGGGTTGGAGGGAATTGGTCAGATAAGGACAGAGTGAGAAGTAGACAGTTCCTTCCCAAGTACGCACACATGTTATGCAGCCAGTGGGAATTTGGAATTTTGTTTCAGGTAGGAAAAAAAAGACAAAACAATAAAGCAGTATCTTTTTATACAGTTTACAGGCTGATAGCACCTGCCATTTATGATGGGCATGTTATCAATTCTGCAAATGGTCTTTGAAATCTGAACCATATATGTACTCAGTGCCTGTGAATTTTTGTCTTTGTCTTAAAAATTTGAAAAACATCTTTTTCAGACTAGTTATTGATGAAGAAAATTGACATTCAGGAAATGTTTTCCTTTGAACTAAAACCACATCCATGACACAGGCAAAAAAGACCAGACTTTTTAATTGCAAAAAAGTCACTTTACTTTTGGTGTTAAAATGGGATGATGCTATTGTCCTGGGATTGTAGTAATGGGAAAGAATGTTGCACTTCATGGTGATAGAGCAATTAAGGATGGTTACATTTGTAATCAGAGACACAGAAAAGAAATATCCAGACTTAGCAGATAATGCACTGACTCACAAAGTGAACAGCATGAGGGAATAGTCCCATAGATCCATGTTAAAGAAAACTGCTACAAACCATGTATCATTTTTTATCTTTTTCTCTATCCCTTGCTGACCAATACCTCATCTTCCTAGCCACAAAAGTGGCCTATTCACTCTCCTTCAGCTGCCAGATGGCTAGGGACAGGTTGCCTGAGAAGAGAAAGAGCGCCATACTGCTGGGTAATGGAGTTTTATTGCCTAACCCTTTGTGCTTTTTCCACGCTTGTTCTTGACTTCTGCAGACAATGGGTGGTGAATGTCCTGACATCTGGCATGGCACACTTATGTGGAAGTATGCAGTGGGGCACTATGAGGCCACACACTGCCCTGTGGGCAGGCTAGTTGTCACCTCTACCGGTGTCACCTCTACCAATGCCCCAACCCCTTTTGGCCTGGCATAAACTCTTTAGTGTTCTCCAGAATCCCCACAACATTGCAACTGCACTCTTCCCTTGTATGAGTCTCCATCCCCCTTCCCAAGAGAGGTAAGTGGACATAGTGCCTTCATTCCTCTTCCTCTCCTTGTCATCTCCACCAGTCTTGGGATTGCTAATTGAAATCTGGTAGTCTAGGTAATAGGCAGAATTCCCTCTTTTCACATCATTGAGCTGAATACAAACCATGTATTTTAATACAGAGACAGACAGAGGGAAGAGCTGCTTGGAGGTACAAAAAGATGTAAAAGCAACACAGCCTAAAACCAGAAAGAAGGAATGGACAGACAAAGAAAGGAGTGTATAATGCAGTTGATAGTGCAGCCATGAGGGGAAAATACAACGGTTAAGGACAACTTTGGCTAGTATGAGTGTAGTGATATGATCAGGTCTGACGGCCACCAAAAGAAAAGGAGAAATAAGGACACAGTCTAGAACCATGTGCAGTAACACAGAACACTTACAACACTATAACATAAAAGGAAACAACATTACAAGGATAGCAGGGCAGCAGCATGTCCCAGTACAATGTCTCATCTTACCTTCTTTTCCTTTTGCCTGCCTGTAGCTTAACACATTGTTTGCAGCATCATTTTATCATTCCCATTCTGCTGGTGAGCTGTAACAGGCTGTCTGATGGTGTTGACAGTATGATTCCTGCTAAATCTTTGTCTTCTTTTTCCCTCTTACTGACTCTGTATGTCTGTTTGTCTGCTGTCTGTCTATCTATCTATGTTTTGTTAACCTGGTTAAGCCTATAGGGCAAAGCCTATTTTCAGAGGGGACCAGGAGAAGTCTAAATTGCCTTTCGGCTTTTCCCAGTTAGGGGGTCACCACAGCAGATCACCGGTCCACAGATTGACTGTCAGTGGAGTTTTTACGGTGTTGGGTTGCCAGCCCTGTGCCCAACCTTCACAGAAGGCACAACACATGCACCTACCTCATGTTTTAAAACTCATTTGACCACACGGAGGACATGCAGACTCTTCACAGAAGGCGCTAGAGTCGAGAATCGAACTGGAGAACTTCTTGCTTTGAGGCGGCAATGGTAACCGCTGCACCACCATGTTCTCTGAGGGACCAAGAGAAGTATAATTTCTGAATTCTCCACTGGTACTGATGGCTCAAGGCAGGTTACCCCATACTTTTAGAGCAATGATACAAAAGGTGCGGTCACTTGTTGGCAGGTGCGTTGCTTGGGTGATAAAGTAGTGCACAACTGGAAGCTGAAGTGTTTAGCTTAGAGGAGATTTTTGGGGTACTTCTACTATGTAATAGTTTTTATATGAGAGAAAGGTAGAGAAATTAATCAACATGTTAGGTTTGACAGAGTTTGCAGGTCAGTGATGTTCTTTGTGAAAGTGTACACTAGCAGGAGCAAATAATATTCTACCTGGGGTTGCAAAGTGAATTTAATACTAGCAATTCTGCCATCAGTGGTTAGGAATCTTGAAATATGGTAACAGGCACTGATAGAACTAGTTATTTTTGATTTGAAGAGGCAGATATGTGTGGTCATTGTTAAGGAGGGTTCTAGAGTAATGCCTAAGTATGTTGTGTCATGCCTTGTCATTATTGCAGTCATTGTTTTATATGTATAATTTGATAAGGGGATCCTGTGATCCAGTCCATTTATCTGTTTAAAATGAAAGTAATATTAATCATAATAATAATAATCATAATAATAATAATGATAATAATAATAATAATAATAATAATAATAATAATAATAATAATAATAAGTAAATGAAAATTGATAGTGAACTGAAATCTCACCTCACGTTAGCTAAGCGATATTTGATATTTGAAAGGATTTGTTTTTACCACTAATTTACCGTTTCTCTGCTGCACAAAGGAAAGCAAATGCCTCTTGAAATGTCACATTACAGTATTGTAAGCTACATCATTTTAACCACTCAGCATGCATTATAATGGACAAGTAGTCATTCCCATGCATTGGTGCATTTGCATCATAGATTGAGTAAATTGTTATCATTTGTTGCTTATAGATTGATAAAAAGTTATCTCCAAGCATTTTTATACTGTTGCTTGCTACATAGAGTGGAAACTGTTCTTTGTTTATTACTCCTTTGATTGCACTTAAAAAGGTATAGACTTTATTACTTTGCCTTATTGTGTAAAGGTGACACTGTTGTGTGTTTTCTAACATATTAACTTCCTGACTAAACTCCATCTTCTTATATCTCGACATATGGTAGGATTGTTCTGCTGACTGTACTATTATTATGTGTAAGTAATACTACACTCGTGTTATGCTCTGTTACATTGTTGTTCATTACTGGCAGAGTCTAGGGTAATATTGCACTGCTGCTAATACAATTTCAGGTAGTTGTACTCGGTTGCCAATTCCTGATAAGTTAAATACTAACCAAGTTAATGTATTATTTCAGTTACTGACTGTGCTTTATGATGATTGTTGTTGCATTGCTGTTTTTTACTGACTGCTGCACTGCTATGGCATTTAAATCTTTGTCTCTACAACACTGCACTAGGGACTATTAGATGACAACATCTGATGTACTTTTCCCTGCTCTTATTGATTGCCCTACTGTTGCTGCATTATAACTATGTACTGTGCAGCTAGTGCACTTGGAACTATTCAGTTACCTTATCTGTAACTATTACTGTACAGTTACTGTGCTTGGAACTGATTGGTACAGGCTGCCTGTAGTTATTACTGTACAGTTAACCGTGCTTGGAACTGATTGGTACAGGTTATATGTAGTTATTACTGTACAGTTACTGCACTTGGAACTTATTAGAACAGGCTGTCTGTAGTTATCACTGTACAGTTACTCTGCTTGGAACTGATTAGTACAGGCTGCCTGTAGTTATTACTGTACAGTTAACTGTGCTTGGAACTGATTGGTACAGGTTATATGTAGTTATTACTGTACAGTTACTGCACTTGGAACTTATTAGTACAGGCTGTCTGTAGTTATCACTGTACAGTTACTCTGCTTGGAACTGATTAGTACAGGCTGCCTGTAGTTATTACTGTGCAGTTAACTGTGCTTGGAACTGATTGGTACAGGTTATATGTAGTTATTACTGTACAGTTACTGCACTTGGAACTTATTAGTACAAGCTGTCTGTAGTTATTACTGTACAGTTACTCTGCTTGGAACTGATTAGTACAGGCTGCCTGTAGTTATTACTGTACAGTTGCTCTGCTTGGAACTGATTGGTACAGGCTGTCTGTAGTTATTACTGTACAGTTACTCTGCTTGGAACTGATTAGTACAGGCTGCCTGTAGTTATTACTGTACAGTTGCTCTGCTTGGAACTGATTGGTACAGGCTGTCTGTAGTTATTACTGTACAGTTACTCTGCTTGGAACTGATTGGTACAGGCTACCTTTATTTATTACTGTACAGTTATTCTGCTTGGAACTGATTGGTATAGGCTGCCTGTAGTTATTACTGTACAGTTACTGTGCTTGGAACTGATTGGTACAGGCAGTCTGTAGTTGTTACTGTACAGTTACTGTGCTTGGAACTGATTGGTGCAGGCTGTCTGTAGTTATTACTGTACAGTTACTGTGCTTGGAACTGATTGGTATATGCTGTCTATAGTTATTACTGTACCTTTACTGTGCTTGGAACTGATTGGTACAGACTGCCTGTATTTATTACTGTACAGTTACTCTGCTTGGGGCTGATCGGTGCAGGCTGTCTGTAGTTATTACTGTACAGGTACTCTGCTTGGAATAATTTGTATAGGCTGTAGTTATTACTGTAGAGTTACTGTGATTGGAATCGTTTGTATAGGCTAACTGTAGTTATTTTTGTACAGTTACTGTATATGGTACTGTTTATATAAGGTATCTGCAGTTATTACTGTACAGTTACTGTCCTTGGAACTGATTGGTACATGCTGTCTGTAGTTATTACTGTACCGTTACCGTACTTGGAACTGATTGGTACAGGCTGCCTGTATTTATTACTGTACAGTTACTCTGCTTTGGACTGATCGGTGCGGGCTGTCTGTAGTTATTATTGTACAAGTACTCTGCTTGGAATAATTTGTATAGGCTGTAGTTATTACTGTAGAGTTACTGTGATTGGAATCGTTTGTATAGGCTAACTGTAGTTATTTTTGTACAGTTACTGTATATGGTACTGTTTATATAAGGTATCTGCAGTTATTACTGTACAGTTACTGTATCTGGTACTGTTTATATAAGGTATCTGTAGTTATTATTGTACAGTTACTGTATCTGGTACTGTTTATATAAGGTATATGTAGTTATTACTGTACAGTTAGTGTATCTGGTACTGTTTATATAAGGTATCCGTAGTTATTACTGTACAGTTACTGTATCTGGTACTGTTTATATAAGGTATCTGTAGTTATTACTGTACAGTTAGTATATCTGGTACTGTTTATTTAAGGTATCTGTAGTTACTACTGTACATTTACTGTATCTGCTACTGTTTATATAATGTATCTGTAGTTATTACTGTACAGTTACTGTATCTGGTACTGTTTATATAAGGTATCTGTAGTTATTACTGTACAGTTACTGTATCTGGTACTGTTTATATAAGGTATCTTTAGTTATTACTGTACAGTTACTGTGCTCAGAACTGATTGGTACAAGTTACTGAGTGCACTTTGTCTCCCTTTTCCTTGTTGCTGTTGTTGCATTGATATTTATATTTGCTATTACCCTCTTATTGAAATTGAAGCTGTCACTGTCAGTTACTGCATTTAAACCATTGGTTACTTGTTACTGTTCACTTTACTGTTGCTACTTATTACTGTTACATTTATATTTTGTTGTACTTCGTGAATACTGACACTTGCTATTTATCTCCAGAGTCTACTAGTTTTTCTGTGCTATAGTAGCCATGTCTCACATTGTTTTAGCCAGATCCTGTATTATTAATGTTATCAGCACTTTCTCATCTGGTCCGTCATAGCCTTCTGTCTTACACAAAGAAAAGATTATTAAAGTATATTTTTTCTCATACCCCTTCAACTGCAAGAGTGATTTTTGGAATCTCAGTCCGATTTTGTCCCTTCTGTAGCAGCATTATAATAGCAGGTATTGTGAGGCACTGTAGTTACTGCTTTATGCATTCCAGAAACACTCTGTCGCTGTTTTACAATCCTTCAGTTCTTCAGTATGCACAATTTGTAAGCAGTTATTGTGCTTGGAGATCATTCTCACAATACTCATTCAGTAGGTACAACACACACACACACACACACACACACACACACACACACACACACACACACACACACACACACACACACACACATCTGCACATGCCTACAGCACAGAGCACCCCTACTATACCACATTATATATGTTGAGGTTTCTAAGGAAACCTCCCAGTCTAAGGACTAAGAAACTTCTGCCATTAGTTCACTCACTAAATTCCCCACCTTCATCTAGCATGTCCATACCAGTACACATATATCTATCAGTCACAAGGTATAGACTCCAAGTCCTTAAGGTCCACTGAGACTGCATCCACCCACGGTAGTGTTTTAATAACAGATGACGTTATTGTCAGGCATACAGACTCCTCCTTTTCAAGACGGATAAGAACAGAGTGGTGGTTGGCTGTCTTTCTGGCATTGGGATCCAGAATAAATGTGAGTTATAAGATCCTTCCATACTGACAAATATGACCTTGACCTTTGATGTATCCAGTGGGATATGAAGAATAAGAGTAATCTAACTCTGCAGGTATCTGAGGCAGGAAATGCACTAGTCTTGAGTAGTATTTTGCCATCATGTGGAATGATGTTGACATTCAAAAACAAGGCAGTTTGCTTTAATAATTAGTTTTGCACCTGGTGTCATTCTAGAGGGATCCATTATGTATTTGCTTTCAGTGAGATTGCTGACAAACCCTCCTGCTTTGTCAGGCATGGTCTGCACCACTCTTACCATGGCTTTTGAATTATATGGATAAAGCCTTACGTGCCCTTCTGTTGCCTTTTTTCCAGGCAAAGTCCATTTTCTTGGTATTTAAACCTAGGAAGTTGTAATTCTGAACACATTAAGGAGACTTTGCTTGATGCAAACAGTGCCGGTTTGAGGCCTTCCTGAATCTTGAACACATTCACATAGATCTGTTGGTAGTAAGATGTTTGGAGACAGTGAAAGCACTCTCTCCCTATTGCTCTGTTTACCATTTATCACATCTCCACATCTGCTGTTAGTTGTAATAGGGCATATCAGTATTTGTCAAGAACTACTACTAATTCATTGAGAGCTTATGCTCATGCTAAATCATATTATTCACTATTTCTTAAGTAGCTGTAGAACAACCTGTATTACTGACAGTAATAAGTGTCTTAGTGTCTTGCCAAAATCCAAATTAGTCACGGTATCCTTTATATTGCGAGCTTCAACTATCCATCAATAAACAGAATGACCTATAGGATTAAAGGTCAGCATGCCCAAGACTTCCTTAACTTTATAAATGCTAACTCCCATGTACAAATAGTTAACCTGCTTATTACAAACCAAGGTACTCTGGATCTTGTTTTCACAAATATGGTTCCTTCTTGTACATCTGCACACGTATCATATTCCCTCTCAAAATCAGTCTATAAATCTATGTACTTTCCCATAAGAATGGTGCCACTTCCCTTGCAAATACTTCTGCTATTAGGGCTTTCTCAGAAGTAAATAAAGCAAAAGCAGAAAGGCAAGCACACTCACAAAATAACCAACCAATAAAGTGGAATGCCTATAAAAACTGCAAATGAAGCAGGATAAAAGCACTGGTGTCAGTCATGAAAAAGTCATTCTTTATTATGACACACAAAATAGAGAAGTTAAGTGCTTTCATCCATTAAAGTGTGAACAGACTTCATCAGAACTAAATGAACAACCTTCCAAACAGTTTAAATAAAAAAGCAAAGGTCATATGCCAACAAACCATCCTATTACATTTCAACAACCATCAAAGATGTACTTAATTTAATTATTGTACCTCAGAAATAAACCTTTTTCAAGTTCTTGATGACCTAAATAAATTCTGTTATACTCTTCATTTGACAGACCTCATTACTAAATCTCCTATCTAAACTTCTGACTTGTACTACTGCTTAAATAATTGCACTGATGAGGCAGTTTCTGTCCACATCAACTATAACTGGAAGTATAAAAATATAAGCCTTTGAATTAGAACACCTGCAAAAATAAACTATATAACAAGAAAAAGAAATTAGTTAAAGCTAATAAATGGTCTTATTCTCCCTTTCTTAACAGGACATTTAAGCAAACTAGAAGAGAGCTTAAGGGTACCATTAGGAAGCTCAGATCTGTATACAGACTTGAAATAGCAAATACAAACCAAAATATCTACAAATCTTAACTGTATCAGGAAGTTAAGAATTAACACCTGTTATAAGAACTAATTGTGGACTAGTTCTTAACACCTGTTGATATTAAGAACTAGTCCATAATTATACTTCCCACTCTGATCCAAAAGAAGCCGCTAATAACGTTTGTGGAAATATTACTCTGCACTTTCTTGTGTGGTCATATGGCCTGTTTAACTGACCAAATAGTGCAGTTGGGTACATGGTTGAGGATGTCCAGGAATTCTGTATAAATGTGGACCAGGCATTCACAGTTACTAGGCTTCACAGGGACTTTAAGGCATCCATTGTTGATGAGAGCAAGGTATCAGAGCAGAGAATAAGGGGAAGCAAACGGCAGATGTGAACTGTGAACGATTTTTATGGCAGACGAATGAAAATAGTATTTTGAGGAATTGCCTGAAAATGGCTGACTGTTTAAATTCACTTAAAAAGAAACATAATACATCTGTCTGTCAAGCAAAGACTCAGAGTAGCTGTATATAGCTGAAGGGAGATAGAAATACACGAGGAGTGAGACTGGTGGTAGTCATGTCAAATACCTGTAACAAAGTTAGAAAAATGGGAGAGCACAAAGGAAGGCCTGTGCAGCAGTTCAACACATAGAGAGAAGCATCATCAGTAAAAAAAAATGTGTTTTATACACAGGTAGAATGACTCCCAAGCAAATTTAAATGCTCTTTGTGAGTGCTAATCTTTCTAGGGAAATGGATAAAACAGACAATTCAGGGAAGGGCAGCAAAAATGCATCAGAAACTAAATAAATACATAAGATAGCTTTGCATGTACATTGTAGATGAAAGAAGGCAACATGGGATTTAACAAAAATATTTAAAGTGTCGTATGTAGGAGGGCCAGTTTGAAGGAGATTGGAGACTGTAAAGTGGTGACCGGAGAAAGTGTAGTTAGGCAGCATAGGATGGTGGTTTGTAGGATGATGTTGGTGATCAAGAAGAGGAGGAGGAGTGTGAGGGCAGCACCAAGGATCAAATGGTGGAAATTGAAAAAGGGTAATTGTGAGGTGGAGTTCAGGGATGAGTTAAGGCAGGCACTGGGTGGCAGTGAAGAGTTACCAAATAGCTGGGTAACTACAGCAGAGCTAGTAAGGGAGACGGCTAGAAAGGTGCTTGGTATCACATCTGGACAGAGGAAGGACGACAAGGAGACGTGGTGGAATGAGGAAGTACAGGAGAGTATACAGAGAAAGAGGTTGGCAAAGAAGAAGTGGGATTGTCAGAGAGATGAAGAAAGTAGACAGGAGTATAAGGAGATGAGGTGCATGGCAAAGAGAGAGCTGGTGAAGGCTAAGGACAAGGCATATGAAGAGTTGTATGAAAGGTTGGACACTAAGGAGGGAGAAAAGGACCTGTACCGATTGGCTAGCCAGAGGGACCGAGTTAGGAAAGATGTGCAGCAGGTAAAGGTGATAAAGGATAATGAGGGAAACATACTCACAAGCGAGGAGTGTGTGTTGAGGAGATGGAAAGAGTACTTTGAGGGGTTGATGAATGAAGAGAATGAGAGGGAGAGAAGGTTGGATGATGTAGGGATAGTGAATCATGAAGTGCAATGGAGTAGCAAGGAGGAAGTAAGGATAGCTATGAAGAGAATGAAGAATGGAAAGGCTGTTGGCCCAGATGACATACCTGTGGAAGCATGGAGGTGTTTAGGTGAAATGGCAGTGGAGTTTTTAACCAGAATGTTTAATGAAATCTTGGAAAGTGAGAGGATGCCTGAGGAATGGAGAAAAAGTGTTTTGGTACCGATTTTTAAGAATAAGGGTGATGTGCAGAGCTGTAGTAACTACAGAGGGATTAAATTGATCAGTCACAGCATGAAGTTATGTGAAAGAGTAGTGGAAGCAAGGTTAAGAAGGGACGTGATGATTAGTGATCAGCAGTATGGTTTCATGCCGGGAAAGAGCACTACAGAAGCAATCTTTGCTCTGAGAGTGTTGATGGAGAAGTACAGAGAATGTCAGAAGGAGTTGCATTGTGTGTTTGTAGACTTAGAGAAAGCATATGACAGGGTGCCTAGAGAGGAGTTGTGGTATTGTATGAGGAAGTCAGGAGTGTCAGAAAAGTATGTAAGAGTGGTACAGGATATGTACGTGGGTAGTGTGACAGCGGTGAGGTCTGCGGTGGGAGTGACGGATGCGTTTAAGGTGGAGGTGGGGTTACATCAAGGATCAGCTCTGAGCCCTTTCTTATTTGCAATGGTGATGGACAGGTTGACAGATGAGATCAGACAGGAGTCCCCGTGGACTATGATGTTTGCAGATGACATTGTGATCTGTAGTGAGAGTAGGGAACAGGAGGAGGAGACCCTGGAGAGATGGAGATATGCTCTAGAGAGAAGAGGAATGAAGGTCAGCAGGACTAAGACAGAATATGTGTGTGTGAATGAGAGGGAGGATAGAGGAATGGTGAGGATGCAAGGAGTAGAGGTGGCGAAGGTGGATGAGTTTAAATACTTGGGGTCAGTAGTTCAGAGTAACGGTGAGTGTGGAAGAGAGGTGAAGAAGAGAGTACAGGCAGGATGGAGTGGGTGGAGAAGAGTGTCAGGAGTGATTTGTGACAAACGAATACCTGTAAGAGTGAAAGGGAAGATCTACAAGAGGGTAGTGAGACCAGCTATGTTGTATGGGTTGGAGACAGTGGCATTAACAAAAAGGCAGGAGTTTGAGCTGGATGTGGCAGAATTAAAGATGTTAAGATTTGCACTGGGTGTGACGAGGGTGGACAGGATTAGGAATAAGTATATTAGAGGGTCAGCCCAGGTTGGAAGGTTTGGAGACAAAGCCAGAGAGGCACGATTACGTTGGTTTGGACATGTGCTGAGGAGGTATGCTGAGTATATTGGGAAAAAGATGCTAAGGATGAAGCTACCAGGTAACAGGAAAAGAGGAAGGCCTAAGATAAGGTTTATGGATGTGGTGAGAGAGGACATGCAGATGGTTGGTGTGACAGAGCAAGATGCAGAGGACAGGAAGAAATGGAAACAGGTGATCTGCTGTGGCGACCCCTAACAGAAATCAGCCAAAAGAAGATGATGATTTAAAGTGTCGTAAGGGATTCCACAGAATCCAAGCAGATTGTAAAAGAAGAATTATAAACAAATAACAGCACATGGTTTGTTCTAAGGCAGGAGTCTCAAGAAAGATACAGAGAAGTATTTTTTTTTTTTACAATAAGGATGGCTGTTAGAACATTTTTTGAAGGCAGGTGGAAAAACAACTGAATAAATAGAGTCAGGGCCATATATGACAGAATTTAGTTGTTGTTGTTTGTCTTTCGGCTTTTCCCAGTTAGGGGTCGCCACAGCGTAACTCCGGTCCACTAATGATTGGCAGTTGGTTTTTATGGTGTCGAGTTGCCAGCCTGATGCCCAACCTTCAACGAAGGCACAGCCATTCAACACATGTCTTTCAAATGCTCACTCGACCGCGGGGAGGACATGCATACTCCACATAGAAGGCACTCCCAACCCAAGCCGAGAATCAAACGGGAGAACCTCTTGCTCTGAGGCAACAACGTTACCGCTGCACCACCGTGGAAGTCTATATGACAGAATTTAGTAATATGTGGATTAACATAAAACATTTCTTGTAAGAAGCAAAAATAAACTGCTAGTTAAGTATACTATATAATTTATTCAGCAGGTAGGGAATTTTGAAGACTTTCATTCCATGGCTTGATTTCTGTGGTAGACAGATGTCTGTAGAATTATATTATTTCAGAGGAAGAACAAAAGAACCAGCATGGATAGTGAGTCTAATGAAATTTGCAGGTTTTTCTGAGATGATTGGTTTAGAATATAATTAAAACATATAGTGATGTCATCAAGGGGCTGGCAGAAAGAAAGCAATATGCTTTACAGAGGAACACGTTAAGGACTCCTAGTACACACAGCAGATGTACATTAGCATTCTGGGATAGGAAAGGCTAAACGTAGATTATTTTTTATCATGCAGAATCTAGGATGTACCAACAAGCTATGAGACAGAAGTTGTTGGAAGGGGATCCTGCTTGCTACCTGCTTATATTTTCTTTTCAGCCTGTAAAAAGTCACTACTGACTGATCAATGTATGCAATAGAAAGTTGAGAGGACAGTATACAATGTCAGGTTAAGAAGAAACATTCTGTGAAAAAGAAATTTAGAAGAATGTTTTTGAATGTGACATAGACATCTGGAAATAAACTAGTGCTGTTGCAGTTAACTTTTTGCAACAAAGGTAGCTAGGGTGACGTATTCTCTGAGCGCTGACTATGAGTATTTGAGGGACCAGGTAATATTCTGCATCCTGAAACGTGTGTGTGTTTTTATGAAAGAAACAGTTCTATCTTGCCCTTAGTGTAGTAAAACAGTAGATTAAAAAGAAAGTTGGCTGGTGTAACTTATAACTATTCCTATATGCAGCAGCACAGTAGTGACATGCATTATTTAAATATCTTAGCTTTTACTCAGAAATTCCTGTTTCTGTGAATGAGGCTGGCTTTGATTATAGCGCTTTCTTTTTCTTTCTTTCTTTTTTTTTGGGGGGGGTTACCTTAAATGATATAAACATTACATTTCAGCAGGTGTTTTGAGTGTCAGAAAGTGTCAGACTCAGTGTAAGTCAGCACGCCACTCATTTCTTGCCAGTGTTGTTTTCCAAAATCTCCTCAGTTGTCATGCTTGTAAAATTGGACTCTAAATTGGTAAAGTGAGCTATTTTAGTCATCAAGAAGCATCTGTATTCAGTTAAAATCTTATTTTCAAGGCCATAAAGGGGCCATCAGTCACAGTGAATACAATTAATCTAAGTTTAGGAAAAGGAAAGCAACAATATCCTTTTCAGGAACGTGTTATCTAAAAGTACCACTGTCCTGAATGATACATGTAAACACATTTATGTTTACAGTAGGGGCTTTCAGCATTTTCTTTTCATGTTTTTCAGCCTGTAACATAGTTCCTTGTTTGCAAAGATGAATGTGTTTTGGTTGGTACTTAGTGCATGCTCATACTTCACAGAGATATCATAAATCAGAGAGTTTTTTTTTCACCATTCAGAGGTAATGATGCTTACAGTACTCTTTCATTTGTAGATATTATTTCTAGATAAAACACATCCTGTGACAGAAGGTTACCAGTTAAATCATTCTATTAAGATGAGTTCCATTTACATCATTATTGTTACATGATGTGATGATACAAGTTAGTGCCAGCTGTGTCAGGGAGTGTATGTGTAACATATGCCAGCATAGCTAGCTGGAGTTTTTTAAAGAATTTTGTCATTTGACTATTAACACTAATTTGTACAGATGCTTGTGTTAAAATGTATTTGTAAAGTTGCTTGTGTTAAAAATGTAACAGTGGGTCCTGCTGGCCAGAAATGACATATACATGTATGTCAGATAGTTCATAGGTTCATAGGTTGATGCTATGCTATCTGCCCTAGGGCATTTATAAGCCTAGCCAGAGTGTGTTTGGCTTTCACCACCCTTTTAGATTAGTCGACTGTGCCTCTGTATAGTAGGTTACAGAAGATAGCCCTTTTAAGGTTAGTTTACTGTGCCTCTGTCTAGTAGGGACACAGAAGAGATCCCAGGGGTAAACCTACGATCTCCCATCCACTCGTCAAGATTTCTCTTAAAGAGGGTCATTGAGGGGCTCTGCCTAACATGGATTGGGATTTTGTTCCAGAGTGAGGGGAGACTCTGGGATATGAATCTGTCCCTCCAGCATGTCCTATTTATTTCTGTGCTGAGGTTTAAGTCCCTGGAGCGTGTAGCTCTAAGGGATTTGGATTTCCTGAGGTGGAGCATGTCCATTAATTCTGGGTTGGACATGGCTTTATACGTCAGGCAAAGATTGCCTCTGAGTAGGCGGTAAGCAATTGAGTAGAGCTGGAGTTTCTTTAGCCTAACTGCGTAGGGCATCTGTTTGAGTCCCTTGATCCTCTTGGTGAGCTACTTTTGGGGTCTTTCCAGTTGCTGCAGGTGTCGGGTAAGGTACATCCCAAATGGGGCATTGTATTCAATTATATGGGCCTGATGAGTGATGAGTAGAGGGGCACAATGACCTCTCTTGATCTAGATGTGAACCCTTTCGTGATAAGGTGGGCTATATAGAAGGTCGTTCTAACCACTTTGGCAACGTGATTGTCAAAGGAGAGATTGCTATCTACTTGGGTCCCCAAATCCCTAATTACTTCTTCCATTCTTAATAGATTACCACCTATGTGGTAATTTGTGGGCACTTTGTTTTTCCCAAAGGGGATGACTATGCACTTTTTGGCATTTAGCTTTAGGCCATGGCTCTGGCACCAGTTATCCGTCTCTGTGAGACCCTTTTGGAGGATGCTTGTGTCAGTTGGCGAGTCGATTATGGCACCCAGTTTGCAGTCATCTGCGAACTTGGTCAGCCATAGTCCTCCCGTGTTAGCCTGTATTTCAGAGAAATATATACCTAACAAGAGAGGTCCCAGGACTGAGCCTTGTGGGACGCCACTTGTAACTGGTTTAGAGTCTGATGTGGCACCTGTAATTCTGACCATGTGGGTTCTATCCCTGAGCCAGTTTGCAACCCATCTTGTGACATAGGGGTTGATATTTAAGCTGGTGAGCTTATTTATGATGCCCGATTGGGGTATTGTGTCTAAGGCTTTTGCGAGGTCCAGGTAGGCTGTGTGGACTACCTTCCCTTCATCTATGGCCTTGGTGACTGTTTCAAAGAAGTCGACCAGGTTCAAGAGGCAAGATCTGCTCTTAACAAAGCCGAATTGGGTAGGATCCAATGTTTGGAGGTTCCCAATGTCTTTGTTTATGAGTTCCATGATGATACGCTCCATAGCTTTGCAGATCAGGCTAGTCAGGCTTATAGGGCGATAGCTTCCGGGGTCGTTGTGGCACCACCTTTGTGGAGTGGGACCACTGTTGCTGTACGCCATTCCTTGGGTACATATCCTGTAGTAAGGCTGAGATTGAACAGTGACTTTATGTGAGGGTTCAGTTCTTCTTGGAGCTTGTGTAAGACACAGCCCAGGACACCGTCCAGTCCCATTGATGCTGTGTTTTTTGCTTTGGAGAGGGCAGCTCTCACCTGTGCATCTGTAATGTCAGGGAGGCTACACTCTGTTGGGATAGACATTTGCTCATTTGGGGGGGAAGGGGGGAGAAGTTTGCACTGAACCTGTCTGCCAGGATGTTGGCAATGTCTGTGGGTTCGGTGTATTTTTTGTCATTTTGCACTAACTCAGAGCATATCTGGGAGTTGCCACCCAGGTTCCTGACATAACTAAAGAAGGCCTTGTGATTATCTTTAGCGTCTTGTGCAATTTTTCTTTCGAAGCTGGCCTTAGATGATTTTATGAGGGATCGTAGTTTTCTGCTAGTACTGATGAGAGATGCCTTCCCTTTTTGGGATTTTGCTCTATCATGTAGTAGCTTCCTCCTTCTGTTGTATAGCTTATTTATGGCTTTATTATAACTGATATATGTTTTAACAGAAAACTCTGGCAGGGAAGAGGTTAATCTCAGTCCAGCTAATTTTGAAAAATAGGTTGAAAATCATATGGGTTGGTGTTGGTTTAGGCCATAAAGATTTTATCTTACAAGTATGATTTTAGCCAAGAGACAAAAATTCTGGGATAACGAGGATTAAGAATCTTAATGTATTGTCTGTATGTCCTCCCTGTGGTCACGTGGGTTTTCTTCGGGTGCTCCGGTTTCCTCCCACATCCCAAAGACATGCAGTAGGTGAATTGGTCATTCTAAATTGGCCCTAGGTGTGAATGTGTGTGCCTTTTGTGGAAGGTTGGGCACCGGGCTGGCAACTCAACACCGTAAAACTCCACTGCCAATCACGAGTGGACAGATGATCTGCTGTGGTGACCCCTAACCGGGAAAAGCTGAAAGAAGAAGAAGAATGTATTGTCCTTAGGGGTGAAATAATTGCTAGTCTGGAAGGGTGGGAGTTTTTGAAATTGTTTTATAGCTTTTAGATACTGTAGCAGATCCTAGCTAAGCTCTGGGTGTATTTTACCAGAGTCACCTAACCAGATGTGATGTCATTCTATAACTAGCACTGAAATGATTCTTTAGATATTAGTGAGAGATATGATGGAGCTCTCGCAGCAGCACTTTGTTTTTTGGAATGTGACAGGATAGAGCTGTCACAGATATCTCACACAACCACACACCTCATCTTGCCTTGCTGTAGTCAGTAACTTAACTAGGGAACAGTAATTCCTTAGCCAGTCAGGAAAATATAGTGAAATTAATTAAGTATTATTTTTCTACATCTCTGTGAATCTATCCAGTTGTGCTATTTTTATATCTCCTGTGACTGGAACTCTGGTATTTATTGTAACTAGATGCTCAGTATTGTAATGTTTTCTGTTTTATTATTTATTATTAAATATTTCTTTACCTTTTATTGTGGCTGGTCTTTTAGAAAATACTTTGAACATCTGAAGAGTACTTATGTTTTTTTTAGTGACACTGTTGCAACTCCTGAAAGCCTTGCTGCATTTGGCAAACCCTACCATTTGTATTAGTATTAATTTTACTCAGTATAATTGGGTACCCTTGTAAGAGCCTTAGAATAGCTGTCTGGTGGCAGCTTAATTATCCTATAGTATTTACAGAGGGGACACAGCTGGTCAATCTGTGCCAGCTTTTCCCAGGTGTGTGTGTGTTTGTGTGAAAATCAGATATCCAAGTGTGTGTGTCACCTACGTGGAACAGGGAAACAGAGCTCCAAACTGGTCAGTGTGATGCTGAAAATTTGGAACACAGACATAGCTTAAAGTGTTGTTTTCAGTAGGATGCAGCTAAAATGATGTATTTTGAATGATGTAAAAGTGTGAGCAGACATTATCCATATCTGGAACTTTGAGATTGCATGGTTAAGTTTATTACACCAGTAATTTCTGTTCTTACGGCTTCCAGCAAGTGACTTTTGTTACTGTAACTGTGCCACTGCATAACACAATTCTGTACTCTCAGCACTTATTCTGTCATGCTTTATTTTTGTACTATGATATTCTTCTTCTTTTTCATATACCTTAAGAACTAGCTGCCTGTTTCTGTCTTGCAGTACCTACCTTCAGAACCTTTACAGGTTCTAGTCTCTTTTTCTTAATCAGCTGCATTTCATACCATGAATATTCTTTCACAGAGAGAGAATCATCCTCTCACTCCTTGTTCAAGCTGTGTATTGCATCTAATAACAGTTGTACTTTCCTCACTTGCACTGGATTTCTTTCCTGTCATTGGATCCTTGTTTTGCTCACTTCACCTCAACCTTTTAAACAAGTACTGTGCCTGCTTTCAGTTTCTTCCTCACCTTTTACTTCCACTTTCCTACTTATTGTCAGAACAATACTTCAGTCTTCCCTCAGTCTTTTCTCTGTCTTGTTAATTCCTTACCTCTACCTTCAGCATTCCACTTCATTCCAAAATATTCTGTATTGTCTGCAAACTATCCACAGTGTAATCTTACACAACTTTTTGCCATACTTTTCATACGATGATTTCCTTATTTTTTTTTAGTTAGCTTTACTCGAAAGAGGGAAAGTGTTATGTGTAATTGTCATAGCTTTATGTTTTACTTTTGTTTGTTCCTGCTTTGAGTTATTTAAATGACAGTCAGATAATTTACTGACATTTCAGATTAATTAACAAACTATGTTCTGTCAAGTAAGCTCTGTTCCACAAGTTTTGGTATATAGTGTAGTAGTCAGTGATGGATTAAGTGTACCTTGGGCCCTAGGTGGTTTTTAAACCATGAACCCCCTCACACACATTTTTTACTTCTTTCTAGTCGACACATAATTGTATATAGTCTCTTATATTAATCTTCCTGATTGCTTTTGATCATAAAAGGCCATTTAAACTGTTGTAATCTACCAATGTTTGTGCCCTTCCATTAAAGCCACCTTACTGAGTACACCTCAAATGTCCAGTTAACAAAAATGGCTACAGTAAAATATCCCAAGTTGCTTTACATGGATGCACACTAGTCTTGCAAATCAAGCCAATGAAAGTTTAACTTGATCGTGACAGCAGAGCCAGACATTTTCATCTGCATCCCCATTTGCAATTATGTTTACCATAGATGCCTGATTATGGCATGGTAAAAATAAGTAAATAAATAGTGATTACAGACATAATAATATATTTCACATTCATTTCACACAAACTCATATTAGCCCAAGTATTCATACTTATTTCCTACAAATGTGCACTAATCCTGGAAAGCAATAGTTAAACTAAGAAAACAACACAAGGACGTAAGTTGCTTTCATCTACAAACACCTCCCCCTAAGCAGTTATAACCCCTTTGCAGGGTACACCTCATCTGATTCTGATAAAAGTAATACCTGTCAACCTCTTACTCCAAGAATCAGGGACAAACCCAAAAAATAATGAAGTCAAAGTCCCAAAGTCAAATGGTAAAAATAATATCCATTTGTTAACTGGGTAGGTCCATTGGTCAGACAGTCCCTTTACAGGGGTGCCCCAGGAGCAATGTCTGGTTAAGTGACTTGCTCAAAGTCACAAAGTGGGACAATGATAACTAACGTAACCAAACCCTGTAGCACAGGAAATACAGTTCACAGCCATAAGCTTCTTCACCAGCTGCTCCTATACTTAGAAGGTTTAGTAAGAATAACAATGTCTGCATTAGCGTGTATTTTGTAAAAGCTATGAAGTCTGAAATTCACATCTGTTGTTACATAGTGAGTGAAATTCTCTATGATTTGCCAGAAAACAACTTTTATGAGCATTAGACCACACATCTGCAGAAAAATCAGGGACAGTTGACAGCCATTAAATTAGTTTCACACAAACAAAAGGTAGCCATAAGTATTTCAACTACTGATCACAAATGCAGACTAGTTGTGCAAAGCCAGACAGTTGACTAAGCAAATAAGAGGTTAAGCTAATTTCATCCTTAAACTGCTCCCTCCCCATAGCAGAAGTTATATCCTGTTTGTTGAATATACTTCATTTGAGGTTGATAAAAATAATGCTTAAAATAACAGGTTTTGTATTAGCAATTAGCACGCATTTCCTGATGGGTGTAAACTCTGAAATTCAAATTGACTGTCACTAATTAAAGTCTCCAATCTTCTGTGATTTGCTGAAACACACACACACACACACACACACACACACACACACACACACACACACACACACACACGCACACACGCACACACGCACACACGCACACACGCACACTTTATGAGGAACAGATCAAATGTATGAGCCACAATCTTGGCAGATCACAGCTATATATAGCTGACAACCTCTTACTGTAAGAATAATGGACAATACAAAGCAAAACAAAATAATGAGAAACATAGGCCCAAAAATCAGGGACAGATTTTAAATATTGCTGTTAAAACAACAGGTGTTGTATTATGTAGCAATTCCTGAAAAATATGAAGTCAGTAACAGTGACTGCATTTTTCATCAATTTGTCAGAAAACAACATATTTTATAATGAGCAAAACAGTCTAATTTGTTTTTGTTCTCAAGTGATGTCATTTGTTCTTTAAAAATGTTTCAGTCATTCAACTTTAATGTAGCAGCAAAATGATCTAGTAATGGGAACCAGAAAGAACCATGCCTGTATCATGTCATGCTATGTATAAAGATGCTTAAAATATTTCAGATGTGGTATCTTCAGTAAAGGAAATATTCAGTGCAGCCTATATCTGGCTTACTGCACACTCTCACACTTCCACCACCACTAGCTTCTTTGCACTGAGAATGCTCGAGAGTCTTCTGCTCCTTGCAGACGATGTCTTATGATTCTTGGAATGGCATAGGAGAAGAAAGCCAGCAAAGCAATTTGTCAAGTCAAGTCCATTGACCTCCATTATAAGGCATTAGATGCTGTGATTCCTTGTTTATTTATTTATTTAATATGGCGCTTCTTTAAGAAAAGAAAAATGGCCCATGTCTGCAGTAGCCAGATCTATGGCATCCTCCTCCTGCTCTTGCTATGAGCCCCCTTGGAGCCATGTAAATAGCGCCGGTTATAATCTACCACTGACAGACAGGCTGTGTGGGGATGCACCTTCCAGTCCTCACAAGGGACTGGAATAGGCTCTGTTTTTGATGAAAATCTGCTGATAAATTTTAACTTCTAGAAAACTGAACCAACACTATTTAAAATGTGTTCTTCAGGATATTTCCTAGAAATAGGTACCTTGTTTCCTATTGTGCATAAATGACCACCAAAAGTGAAGTAAAATGAATCTCATAATTAAGGGTCTATTTGATGCACTTTTAAAACTTGCCTTCAGGTTGTAAGGCAGTACGCAGTACTTACTGCATGCGTTCTAAAAAAATATATGTTTTATGAAACAGAACATGGTTACAAAAGTATATTTAGGTAGTAGTATATTTTATTTATTTCATAAAAATCCACAAAGAAATGGTGAAGTAACCAAGGCACAGAATTTCCTAGTTTAAACACAGTCCAAGAATAAACAAAATGTAGGTAAAATCCAAGGTAAATTTATTCACTTGGGTAAGCGCTTTCATGATACACATCACTTCTCCAGACCTTCAAACAAACACTTCCTACCCAACTATATTTAAACAGTATTCAAACCAATCAAATCAAACCAATTAATGCGTGAAGTAATTAGTACTTAAAGTAAAACCAGTCATTCTGCAATATGTACAAAGTCATACTGGAAAAACATTTCAAGTATAGATATATAATAAACATTGTAACATAAAATGCATTAGTTAAAAACAATTAAAATATATATTTAATATGTTTCTCTGTCTTTCATTAAAATAATTTCATTTCATTTGAACAACCTCCTATTCTTCAGAACTGGTTTCAAGGGTATTCTATCATTAAGGCCCTTTCCTTTATTAGCTCTTAATCTGATAGTCCACCTAGTTTCAGAGGTCTCTGTATGGTTCCTTATATCACCACCTCTCTCATTAGGAATAATTCTCTCAATAACTTGTTCTTCTCCTTTCGGCTTTTCCTGGTTAGGGGTCATCACAGCGGATCACCTGTCCGCTTATGATTGGCAGTGGAGTTTTACGGTGTCGAGTTGCCAGCCCGGTGCCCAACCTTCCACGGAAGGCACACACATGCACACACTCATGCCTAGGGCCAATTTAGAGTGAGCAATCCACCTACAGCATGTCTTTGGGATGTGGGAGGAAACCGGAGCACCCGGAGGAAACCCACGCAACCACAGGGAGGACATGCAGACTCCGCACAGAAGGCACCCCAGCCGAGGATCGAACCAGAAAACCTCTTGCTGTGAGGCGACAACACTAACCGCTGCACCACCGTGATTCTCTCAGTAACTGAGAACATAAAATTATGGTCATTGCCTTCAGAGGACACATGTTTGGCTAACGCATTAGTGGCAACACCATTCCTAATATTTAATAAGTGTTCCCTAATTCTAAATCTTAGCTGTCTGTCAGTCTTGCCCACATAAAATGAAGAACATTTCTGACAGACAGCCAAGTAGATCACATGGTTTGTGTTACAACTGGCTGCTACACTAAAATCATATATTTGCTTAGTGTCTGGATGTGTAAATACATTCTCATGATTTATGTATATGCATTGATTGCATCTACCACAAGGAACCGTCCCTTTTACTCCTGCCATATCTTGTCCCTTATTATGATGTGGATAGCATAACATCCTTTTCAAAGATTTCCTGTTCTTAAATATAAAACTTGGATTTTTCCCCTATGACTTGTTTGATTTCTGGATTCTGTGTTTATATATTCCAGTTCTTTTTTATCACACTGGTTATTATATTCACATTGCTGGTAAAATAAGTAGAGAATCTAACAGATTCATTTTTATGTTGAACATAACCTGTTCTATCATTATTGGGCATTGAAAAATATGGCTTACCTATACTATCTCTCCATGAAGTAGATGCATCCAGGATTCCTGTGGTCATACTATCAGTGTAACCCCTTTAATTAAATCTGAGTTTCAAACTAGTTAGTTCTTCCTTAAATTCATCATCACTGGCTGTTAGCCTTGAAGTCCTAAGGGTTTGCCCTTTAACTACATTCTTAAAGATATGTCCTGGATGCATACTGCTTCTATAGAGTAAAGTATTTCTATGGCATTTCTTCCTAAACAACTTGGTGGTTATCCCATTCACATCATCGATACTAATCATTACATCAAGAAATTCTATTTCCTGTCTAGAGTATTTCATCCCAAATTTTAGAAAGTCAGTGCTGTTATTAATTTCTGTAGTGAATTCTTTTAATGTTGCATCATCACCATTCCATAACAGGAAGAGGTCATCAACAAACTGTTTATAAAATTGGATCTGGGGCCATCTTTCATTAGTAAGCACATTCCTGTTTTCCCATGTGGCCATGACAAGATTGGCATAGCTATTTGCGCTTGCCATCCCCATGGCCACACCATCTTTCTGCTTATATAATTTACCATCAAAACTCAACACATTATTGGTTAAAACTAACTCCATTAATAAGCATATTAGATCTATTTTCTTTCCATCATATGTCCCTTCTTCCAACAAATATTGTCTCAACAATTCTAATCCAGTTGTATTCGGCATACAAGTAAACAACGAGCATACATCTAGTGTCACTAATAGCAGATCTGCATCTTGTCTTTCATATGCATTATTAAACACATATAGGTCCTGCAAGAATTGCTTAGAGTCTCTTAGAATATTCCTGTTCTTATTTACTAACATTCTTAAATTCTTCTCAACATATATGGAGATAGACTCTGTAGACCAGTTACGTCCTGACACTATAGGTCTTAAAGGAGGTTGATATACATCCTTATGGATTTTCGGCAGACCATGTATGCTAGGCACTAGAGGTTCTTTTACCTTAAAGTAATCGTATAGCTCATTTGAGATGGTATTATCTAATAAACAATCATATAATATCCCATCCAATCGTGATAACATCCCCTCCATATCAGCTTGGCTGATATTTTCATATACAGAGGTATCCTGTAGCATTTCATACGTCGCTGTGTCATAATACATTTTATCCATTAAAACTACAGGGCCACCTTTATCTGCTTGCTTAATGATAACATTTTTGTCAGACTGTAATTGTTTTAAAGCATTCCATTCATCCCTGCTAAAATTGGAGAAAGTTTTAGTTCTGTTTTTACCATTCACATTTTCAAATATTTCATTTTCACAAATGTTAATAAAAGCATCAATAACTGGATGGCTGGGTGGAATAAATAGACTAGGTTTCTTATATACATTAACATCTTTGGGCTCACCACCCTGATTTTTAAAAAACATTTTTAACAAAACATTCCTACCAAACGTGCAAATCTAAAATGGTATCAGTTACCTCAGTCTGTTGTGATGGAATAAAAGAAAGTCCCCTTTCCAATACATTTCTTTCATGTTCAGTCAGATTCCTTGAGGAAATATTTAAAACTATACTTCCTTTCTCCATGCCTTCTTGGATACACCCAGGGCTGGAGGGCTTGTAGGTATTTTCCTTTTATTGCGGTTCATGCTGTATGACCTGCCTCTCTGTAATTGTCTCTCTGAAGTATTCAATTTTATTGGAAATGTGTGAAAAACCTGTTTTGATGTACCTTTTTGTCCATCATTTTGTATTCCTGATGTATCTTTCTTTTGTTGCACTTCCTCGGTGGACTCCAGCCTTCGCCTCTCTTCCACTTTTTCACTCGAGTGAACAGAAGTTGTTGACACTTGCTCGATGGATTCCAGCCTTCGCTTCCCTTCCATTCCACCATTTAAACGAGCTGTTGAAGTCATCGCTAAAGGAATGCTGATAGTTGGAGGAGCGTTAGATTTAGTTCTTGCTCCTAAATTCCTCTCCTCTTCAAAACTCTCTATAGTGATGTCATTGCGTTGTTTAGCTTGCTCCCCCCCTCATTGTTTAAGGTCGTACCTTCTTTAATATGATCGTAATTGCTATTTCTGGGCCATACAAAGATGTGCCCTTCCTTAAAATCCCTTTTGTCCCTTTCAAGTTTGTGAAATTTCTGTCGTAGCAGTCTACATTCAAAAACTGCTACAGATTCAGCTATCGAAGCATATTTCTCATCCACTAATTTATGTGGATATGAAGCAAATAATGATTCCTGTTCAGAAATTACACTGGCTCTTATTTCTTCCTCTTCTTTAACAGAGGATTCCAATAATAGTCATATATAGTTAAAGCTCAGTTCTAAATTGAGCTGCTGCCATTTACTTAACAACTCAGGTTGCCTTTCCCCTTGATTTGGCATTTTCAGGACTCTAAGTCCTCTGGGAAAGACATGATTTTTTTAAGCATGCTTCAAAATAACATCTCTGTGTACATAGCTTCTTAATCGTGTACAGGCCATTCTCTAGTCTATGTGTTGCCCTCAGAAAGGCAGCATCATCTATTTCTTCATGTTCTATACCATTTCCATAAAAAAAAAGTCTCATTAGATAGCAAAGGATTACCTTTCTTATTTAGCAGTTCATGTAGTTTATACGATGCTTTCTTTGGTATTCCAATTTCCACATTTGGAGAATAATCAAGTTCTATCTCAGGCGCAACAGTTACAGCTATACGTTCTTCAGCCATTGTTCCCAACTGTAACCAAAAAATAAAAATCCAAGAAAACCCTAGACAGGAAACAGCTAGGATAAATACTCCACCAAGGTACAATAATGTCATAAAAATCCACAAAGAAATGGTGAAGCAACCAAGGCACAGAATGTCCTAGTTTAAACACAGTCCAAGGATAAATAAAATGTAGGTAAAATCCAAGGTAAATTTATTCACTCAGGTAAGCGCTTTCATGATACACATATCACTTCTTCAGACCTTCAAACAAACACTTCCTACTCAACTATATTTAAACAGTATTCAAACCAATCAAATCAAACCAATTAATGCTTGAAGTAATTAGCACTTAAAGTAAAACCAGTCATTCTACAATATGTACAAAGTCATACTGGAAAACATTTCAAGTATAGATACGTAATAAATATTGTAACATAAAATGCATTAGTTAAAAACAATTAAAATATATATTTAATATGTTTCTCTGTCTTTCATTAAAATAATTTAATTTCATTTGAACAACCTCCTATTCTTCAGAACTGGTTTCAAGGGTATTCTATCATTAATGCCCTTTCCTTTATTAGCTCTTAATCTGATAATCCACCTAATTTCAGAGGTCTCTGTATGATTCCTTATACCACCACCTCTCTCATTAGGAATAAATCTCTCAATAATTGAGAACATAAAATTATGGTCATTGCCTTCAGAGGACACATGTTTGGCTAATGCATTAGTGGGAACACCATTCCTAATATTTAATAAGTGTTCCCTAATTTTAAATCTTAGCTGTCTGTCAGTCTTGCCCATATAAAATGCAGAGCATTTCCGACAGACAGATATATATATATATATATATATAGACAGACTATATATATATATATATATATATATATATATATATATATATATATATATATAGACAGACTATATATATATATATATATATATATATATATATATATGTATATACATACATATAAAACACACAAGCACTAGCACGTGCATGCTCACAGTCATATACACACACACATATGTATATATATATATATATATATATATATATATATATATATATGTGTGTGTGTGTGTGTGTGTGTGTGTGTGTGTGTATATATATATATATCTAACTTAAAACTTTGAAAGCCCACAATAATATCAAAGACCAAGTCATCAAGAAGAAAATATCGAAACCTCACTTCAGTGAACAACCGGACATCCGGATCGTGGAATGGATTCCCATGGTAAGTAACCTGTTGACCAACAAATTGAACTTTGCCCTTTTCCCAACTGTAGTGTGATCTCAGAGTTGGTATATTTAGTTAGGGGGTTATGTGGGGGGGTGTGGGTTGGGGTTGGCATGATTTCATTTTCGTTAGTTGTAATATGAGTGGTTGCTTACCCTGGGAATAGATTTGATGATTTGATGATCAGGTCATTTGCTGAAGTGAGGTTTTGATGATTTCCTCTAGACGGTTTGGTCTCGATATTGTGGGCTTTCTATGTTTTGAATTAGATATACACACACACACACACACACACACACACACACACACACACACACACACACACACACACACATCACTGGGCCAGCAAGGGAAGATTTACCCTTTTCCCCACTGTAGTGTGATCCCGGAGTTGGTATATTTAGTTTGGTGGGCATAGCCCCCCACCTGGGTGGATTGTAGATGGTGCGATGTGCTCTCCATGAGGTTTTAGCCCAGTGGTTACTTACCCTATATATATATCTATATATATATATATATATATATATATATATATATATATATATTTGGAGATACTCATACATTTGACTTCAACCAAGTTTCTTTCACAAAAAGAATAATGTAACTGCCCACACCTCAAACTCAGTAAGTTTTCATGTCATACTACATAGATTCAGTCAGAAGTACCCCTCTAATACTTCACAGCTTCAGTACACTATCAGTAACTTTACGTGTAGTTTATGTTCTCAGATATAATTTGTCCGGGTTTCTTCATGAAAATGGTCTTTGAACCTCAAGTTTAATTAAATGAAATAACTACAGCCAAACTAAATGCTGTGAGTGTATATGAGTGTAGCATTGGTTTAGTCCTTAATACATGACCTAAGGCAGGCAGTGTAAGGCACTGGCTATAGGTGGATGCATTGCAGTCTGTATACTAGTAGATGTGTTGTTACTCAGGCATATATGCATTTCCCTTTTTATTTATTGCTCATGTTACACTTTGTCATTTTTGATATTTCTTGGTGAGATAAGTCCCAGAGATAAGAAGTCCTTTTATAAAGGACAATTGAACAGAGTACAGCAAGTTATGAGACTTGATCTGTGTCAGGTATAGGGTCTATATTACGACATCAAACAACAAAAAGAGCAAACGCTCTTTTATCGAACTGTAAAAGTCCAAAGCACTAAATGTCGTACACACATAACAGGGATTTTTTTTCCCAGGGAAAAAAAATCGCTGGGCCTTTTTCAGGACTTTGCCATTTCCTCCACTGTGGTGCAATCTCAGAGTTGGTATATTTAAGTAGGAGGGGTGTGAGGGCGAAGCCCCCCACTTTATTTTGTGTTTGGATTTTTTTTTTTTTTTTTTTTGTGGAGCAGCAATTTTTTTCCCTAGGAAAAAAAATCACCGTTCCATGTATTTGACATTTACTGCTTTCAGTTTTTAATGTGCAATAAAAATGAGGTTTTAAATCAAACTCTGTAATTGCAAAGTCTAACTTCTTAACCACTGTACTGTACTGTACCACAACAAAATGTCAGTTAATGCAGTATTAAATTGTACCCATATTGAAGGTCCCTACCTGAATAAGACAAATATATATTTGTTATGGACAATACTTGCTATATCTAGGAAATGCATAACCAGAAGGAGGAATTCAAATACACCTCCGACCTTGGAAGAATTCTACACTTTACTGAAGACAACTGCATTGCTGCGGTAGCGTTGTCGCCTCACAGTTAGACGTTGCCCGTTCGATTCTCAGTTAGAGCATCTTCTGTGTGGCGACATGCGTGAATGGGCGTTCCTTCGTTGAAGGTTGTCTGTTAGGCCCGGCAAGCCAGGACGTAAAAATCTACTGCCAATCATGCTGTGGCGACCCCTAACCGGGAAAAGCCGAAAGACACAAACAAACTGAAGACAACTGCATTGATGGAAATAAAAATCAAATAACTACGAATCTATCCCAGGCCACTGGTAAATAATCCTTGGAAGAAAGTTATATCTTTGTTGGACACTCTGTAATAATCAATATCGTACCTCTGATAACTGATCTGTTAATTCTATATTTAATAACATACAGTGTATATAATTGAAAGTCAGTCTATTGTAAATGTTGTATATAGTTGTTTAAAATGATAATACAAATATTATGTAAATGTTATTTTACTTGAAAATAAAAAAAAATATTTGAGAAAAAAAAATTGTACCCATATATACTGGATTTGCCTCCTTTGTGAACACATGCTTAATACTAAAAACTATACCTTTACTATCATATTGAAAGCGTATAATACGTCTGTCAGTGAGCAGTAGTTCCTAAGCTGTGAATTGTAATAGAGAGGAGTGGACCTTGCCAGGAACACCTCATCTTTTTCATCCTCTCAGCATTTATTTACAAGCTTATTCACAAAGGATGCTGGTCTCTGTTCTTGCAACACAAACTGTCACTTGATCTCTATTCTACTCATGGCAATGGCTAGTCTCTATCTATTCCCCAGCACACTTACCTCAAGCTGTAAGGCTTTTGTGTACACTTACTCCAAATACAGAATGACATTGCACACTGTACATACAGCCTAACAATGTGCTCAGTATTTTTGACAGCATTACATTTTGATTTCTGATCTCTGCCAAGCTGCAAAGGAAAATATTTCATATTACACAGTGAATACTCATTTCTTTTGAGAAATGAGCATGCAGATTGGACAGCCCAAGTAGCGTGCCTGTTGTAAATCGAGCACATACCAAAAGAAAAAAGTCTGACTACTGAACTACCATTGAGCAGTCAGACTTTCTGTTGGGATGTGCTGAGGGTAGAGCAAAATGTAAGAAAAATCAGGTATTTTTGCAAAACTAGACAGACAGTAACATACTTGACCTTCCTTATATGTTTCTGCTATCCGTCATAAATATCTATTGTTTAATAGTTAAAACAAACAACAGAAATTCTGTTTTCTCCATTGCATCTCACATTGATGTACTGTGCAAGCTTGGGAACGTAAGTCCCATAAACATGCTCAGTACATCGGTATAGGGAAGACAATGCAGAAGAAGACTGAAGTGCCCTTGTACTAATACATTTTGTAAGAAAGATGATCAATTTCTTTCTTTAATAATGTAATTGTGTAATAGCAGTAATCTCTTCTGTCTGTGGGTATGTCAGGATTTTCCCACGGTTGGCTTTGATAAAGCACTAGGGCTTGCGTCAATCGTCGGTGAAGTCTGATATATCCATGCACAGTCATGGATTATTGCTTAAAGACATCCCTTAAATGCATTTCTGATTAAACACCTCTATATTCCCATTTGACTGATTTCTCCCCTGTTGAGGTCTGATACTACTAAAGGACCATGTGTGCTTCCCAAGTCCAGCAACATTTTTGTTCAGTTTTTTTACAGTGAATGATCTTCCAAGGAAAAAGTATTTTTCTCTCTTTCGAGTTTTTTCTTTATCTTCCTGTTCCTCCAGCTTTACTTCATTTCTTAAATAACTCTCTTTCTTACCTGCTGTTGCACTGCTTGATTTTCAACTTGTGAGCACTTTTTTTAATTCTCATATTACTTAAGATAGTGCAGTAATAATGAAATACAAAATGTCATTAGCGTTGTCAGCTCCTGCTCTGTGATCTTATACTGGTTTCATTCTCTTATCCTGCCTAGGCCATATCTGAAAAGACTCTCAGTGTTCCAATCCTCCTAACTATTCAGAATAAAATAAATTGTAAATACATTTTATAGTATTCATCAGCATTGTTAGACTTGCAAAAACTGTTCAGGGACTTTATTATTGCAAGCAACTGGTATGTTACTTCATCTCTTAACTTGAAGGTGTGAAATTTAATACTGATGAGTGACGGTACCTATCTGTGAGGTTTGTGTTCCACTATAGTAAGGGAACAGACAAAGTGGAATGAACAAGGCACATTCAGTGGAGGAACTGTGGATTTAAAAGCGTTTATTGGGGTCTGTTTCCATAAGCTACTTTCAGTCCTAATCTGTATACTAGTATCATTAACTTGATCGGAGTGAAAGAGAGGAGAACTTATAGGAAACTATTGCTTGCTTTGGTTCTATATACTTGCATCTGAATCCATGGAGAAAACCTGTTGAGCATGTGTGGTACCATAACAGCATTAAACATCTACTTTTTGGGGATGCAGATTGGTGCAAAAAGGACGTAGCTGCTTGAAAATAGAAAGGATCTCATTCAATACCACTGTGTACTTAAAAGATTGAACTAGGTAGACAAGTGTAATGTTTAATTATTTATTACTTTTGTTTACCAGGGAAGTCAGACTGGGCACAAATCCCATTTTACAGCGGAAGCCTGCAGAGAAATGTTTTATTTTACAGAATGAGTAGAAGGCAGTTATACAAGAGTTACAGAATAAATGTACAGACACACAAAATAGTAATGATATGACAGTTAATCCAAAATTAATAAATGTACATACATAGAAAGGTAACGGTGTGACAGTTAATGAAAACATGACAGTTAAATGAAGAATAAAGTAAAATATTACCTGATATCAGGCTTATAAGAACCTAGTTATTTCAAGTGGAATCAGCTGAAAATATGCAAAAGTGATTATTAATTTTGAAGTCAGGCACTTGTGAGTATAAGCAGTTACCACCTTCAAAAAAAGATGTTCACATTGCATTAGTAGCACAGCAGATTTCAGGAGACATAAATGTTGTTCATAGACCTATGATTATTTTATGTCAAGAAGTGAATGGACTGAACTGCTCTGGCCATGTTCGGACTCTGTGGCAAGTCCTGTGGAGCCTTCATGACTGTTACGAAATTTTGTGTGTGGAGTTAAAGATGGGATATTTGTGGTCTAAAAGTATGCAAAGGGACTGAGGCTGCCTCTCAACTGTACAGATTTCTGCAGATTGTCCAGATTTTTTGTCTTATATTTTTGGTCTGTTCGTCATAAAATGTATGGTTTTCTGGTAAATCACTGAGGATTGAAGTCACTAAATAATGACATACATTTGAGTTTCAGACTTCATATCCTTCAGAAAAACGCATGCTAGCACAAATCCTGTTGTTCTAACAACTTTGTAAGTTTATAACAGTACTATTTAAAATGTGTCCCTAATTTTGGGCCTCTGACCCCCCCCCCACATTATTTTATGCTTTGTCCAGATTTCTTGTGCTAAGAAGTTGAAAGGTATGGAGCGAGCCATTAGTGGAAGATGGCAGATAATTATGTTTAACTAAAAGTCATCTTTCACTAGGGGCTCACTCTTCCCCTTCATGTAGTGTGGTGCATTTGCAGCCTCCTTTACTCTGTCAGAATGCCTGCTTTATAGAAAATGATGAGGCTACTGTAGCTGGGTAACTTAGGAGCATTTTTGTATTCATAAAGGAGTGCCCAAGTGATGTTCATAGACTTACCATTTAAAAGTAGTAAATCATCTTATAACAACTGTTAAACAAAAGGCAAATACATTTTAGGACTCCTCTCTGTCTGTGATTCTTTCTGTTTGTCTATCTGCCTTGCCTTATAGTTTATTTTTCCAGCTTTATCAATTTGTCAGCCCTCGATTATTTTGTTAATTTGCTAAGCTATTTTCACAACTTGCATCATACTTTTCTGTACCTGCTCCCTCCCCCTTGTATCAGTTCCTTTGCATCTTGCAAAGCAAGCCCATTGTTCCTTTCCCATCATTTTCGTATCTTCTGTTGATCTTCTTTGTCCCACCCACCCTTGGTTTCATTGATCTGTATGTTGTGCTGCATTTCATAGGTTCATAGATAAGTACTAGGTCAGCTGCCCTTGCAGGCCATTTTAAGCGTAACCTATTTACCTTTTTATTCTTGAATTAACCTCATTTAGTTGAAGATTGGCTGTACCCATCCAGTGATTGATAATTAGACATAGGTTCATAGGTGTGTACTAGGCTAATGGCCCTGGAGCCTTTACAAGCCTAGCACATAGGATTACCCTTGCATTACCCCTAGCACATAGGATTATCCTGGCATTACCACTGATAAGAATAACTGGGATCATACCATACATAATTTGAGGGGACCCATGCATGGGATATAGCATTTAGGAGCTGCAGGGACAGTCCTGGGTAAATTTTCTGTTTCGCATCCATAGATCCAAGTTGTGCTTGAATATGTGCAGGGATGAGCTTTGTTTAATGTGGATGGGGAGTCTGTTCCAGAACAGGGGTATCCTGTTCTAGATATACTAGTTCTTCCAAACTGTCCTGCAGATGTTGCAGAAGAGATGTAGATCCCTACTATTTCTGATGCCATTTGACTTGCTGATGTGCGCAAAATCCATTAATAATGGGTTAGATGATAATTTGTATACCAGACACAGGTCACTCTTAGCAGTCTGATGGATAACAAATATAGTGACAAGACTTTGAGTCTCTTCAGATAAGGCACGCTGTTTAGGCTAATTGGTAGCCTTTTCCTACTGTTTATAGGGCCATGGTGGTACAGCGGTTAACGTTGTCACCTCACAGCAAGAGGTTCTCCCATTCGATTCTTGGCAGGAGAGCCTTCTGTGTGGAGTCCGCATGTCCTCCTTGTGGTCGAGTTGACGTCTAAAGATATACAGGTAGGTGCATGTGCGAATGGGTGTGCCTTCTTTGAAGGTCTGGCATCGGGCTGGCAACTCGGCACTGTAAAAATCCACTGCCAATCATTAGCGGACCAGAGATCAGCTGTGGCGACCCATAACCGGGAAAAGCCAAAAGACATTAGCTTAGGTAGCCTTTTCCTACTGTAATGGATTTGGCTTCATGATTTTACACCTGAATTTGATTTTAGAATAAGGATGATGATATGGAATTACACCTCCAGCCTGTTTTTTCAGCTTCCTAGAATAGATATTACCTAAAAGTGATTACACTGATACAGTTCAGCTCTCTCACCTTCTCCCAAAGGAAACAAAGAGACTGCTATATAGCAGTATGGGGTAACAGGGGTAATACAGTGTGACTCTTGTCATTAATGCTTCTTCTGTGATGTTATTTACAGTGTCTATAATAGTGTAGAGTCTCAGATTCACCCATATTTTGGTGTGCAGAATGTCAGAAGGGGTACTTATATCTGCTGTGATTTGCCTGTGTGTATCTAAATAACAATGGTTTAACAATTCTTTGAAATTCTGAGGTAACAATACTGCAGTGTAAAGCACTAACTGGGATGTTAGATGCATGTGCTCTAAATGGCTCATAATTTGGCTCTTGTAGAGTTAGTGGAATGATAATTCCGCATTGATCAATCAGGAACAGAGGAGGCAAGCTCTGGTGATAATGAGGTAGGTTCCTGTTTTAAGCACTAGTTCAGCTGACAGAGTATAGTTCATTTATCGGGAAATTAGATTGTTTCTTGAACTCAATCTGCTAGTATAGCAACGGTTTAGTTTATTTATTATAACAGGTCCCTTAACCTTTTACTCTTTTTGATAACAAGTATCCATTTGGTCTGCATAACCAGTGGAATAAGCAAATTATAAAAAAATCTCTTGAGTGAACAAACTGTAGTTATTCTGTTTTACACATAAATAAACTAAACAGTCCAGTAAACCCATGGTTAAAAACATTAAGTACACATCTCTCTCTGGCTTAAATGACTATATCCAAACCACAGCTAATCCCACACTTCAGCCACAACTATAAACTGAGTTGTAGGCCATCAAAAAAGCCACAGGGCAAACAGGCTTAACAATCATTCATTGCTGGAGACACTCCCTTCAGTAGCAACTTGTGTTTTGAGATGTACAGTTCATTGCCTTGTCATAAAACTTTGTTTCTTAAGACAAAAGTGATCCTGAGTTGAAGCAGAACAGATCTCCAACAGATAGCTTCAGTCGCAGCAAATATTAAAATTCATATTATAAACGAAAACAAATATGCAGCTGAGCAGCTTGGAAGTGTTGGGTTTTCAGAGGGCCAGTACAGTTCTGTTTTTTTTCCATCTGTTATCAAGACACACAGTGTGTGACCAGCCAAAAAAAAAAAATAAGTTCCTATCATGAAAGTGAATGGAGAAACAAATTCTGACAAAGCCCTACTGCTGCTGTTTAACAATCTTGTTAAACGTTCATGAAATTTGCTGATGATGGGTATTTGCACTGACAGAATACAGCATGCATCAATAAATATTAACAAATGATCAAATACCTTGTCAAAACTTATGTTCATTTTTAGTTTGACATACTGTATGCTGTACTTCTTTAATCTCGGGTACAGGTTGTTACATAATTTCTAAAACATACTGGCGGGGGTTGGGTACATCTTGCATCTGTATATGGTTATTGTTATAAAGGGGTCTGCAATAATTGCTTTCACACCTGTCTTGCCCGATCTTACAGCCATGTTATAATAAGTTATTCAGCAGGAAGAAGCATAAACATTTGTGTCAGTCTTTACATATTCTGTGTAGGTATGAACATAATTTAAGTAGATCAAATTAGTCTCACTTCTCAAGATTTTTAGCTGTTGTTGGATAGCGTCTCATTTATTCCAGCTAAGTCACTTTTCTAATAGGTCAGAAAGTGGTAACTTTTATCCAACTTAACCAGTGTTTCCAGCTTGGTTTGTTCATAGCTTAGTATTAGGCTAGCTGCCCTTGTGGGCTATTTTAACCCTGCCAATTACCCCATGTGAGACCCAAACCCTGCACCTTGTGTCTGTAAGGTAAATACCTTAACCATTATGCCAACCTACCACTAGCTTGCTTGTACTGTACTCCTTTTCATGGTGCACTTTTTGTGTTTATGCCCTATTACAGTATAACAGAATTGTAGATAGTTCATTACCATTTATACTGCCGATTAGCTTTTCTAGCATGTTCCCTGCTATATGCAGACTTATATAGCAGCATTTTTGACCACAGACATAAGTCATGAAAGATATAATGTGTTTATTCAGCACAATGGCCCATGTGCTACTGTGAATTCCACAAAAAGAAGCAAAGGTCACTATACCCATGAGCTATGCATTAGCTGTTTTATATCACAGTTATTATTAATCTGGGTTGGTTGCTGCTGTACAGTAAATGTGACTTTGTGGGAGAACAAGCCGCACTGCAGCCCCAGTGTTAGGAATGTACTCCCACACACCCAGCACTTTATATTTAATATTCCAAGATCTACAGGCTGCAGTTTACTACCAGCATACAATCTTAATTTTCTATGTTAACTTTTTAAATGGATATCCAGATGTGAGCAACTAAATATGAGAAGAATATAATACTGGAAGCATCACCACATTTGATACACATGCATTAACAGCACTGTCTGTATTCCTTAGCAGAACTGAATGAACTGCATTCCAGTAACAGTTTAGAATCTGATGTAAAAAGTATGTTATTGAACGATATGGGAAAAGAACACTGGAGGACATGTATTTGATTGACTGTCTGAATCTAGCAGTAGCATGTAGTATGAACGATGATCTTGGACACTTGTCATACTCTGGAAGGGCAAAATGGTCAAACTGTTGAATAAAAATCACAGTAACCACAAAAACTATGTGTATCTGAAACAGAGTTTGGGACTACCATGGCTGCATAATAACACTTTAATCAAAGATATTAAAACAGTATGAAAAAAAGTAACAGGTAAGCGCTTTCACAGTACACAAAACTGTTTAATGAATGTGCTATTATTAGCCAACTAGTTACGTCATTGTTAGAGCAGCTTTTATTGGACTTTAGATGTTTAAATGGACTCAGATTACTTTGATTAGGTCTGATGAAGCAGTTTGTGTACTGTGAGAGCGCTTGCCTGTTACTTTTTTCGTATTTGTTTTATTCTGATATCTTTGGTTAAAGTGTTATTATACAGCCGTGGTGGTTGCAAACTCTTTTTTGAATATACATTTGTCATACTGTCCTCTCTGTCTCTCGTTGTTGAACATTCCAGGCCATTGTTTTTTTGTTCAGTATATTTTATTTCTTTTCTATTTTGGTTTAATAGCTAAAGACTACCTACTCATTATTGTAACACGCACTTTCTCTTTTCTAACTATTAACTGATAATTGTTAATAATTTTTTTTTTTTATTGGGCTTGACTCCTTTCTCCTCCTTTGACCTTTTGGTTAGCTAATTTATGTATTTTATGTGGAGCTGTTCTCCCCAAGCCTCTGTTGAAATGGGGCTTTGGACTCTCTCTGACTATCATGGTAAACAAATGCCAATAAATAAATAAATAAATATTATACATTTTGTTGAAACTGTAACTAAGGCAGCTAAAAATGTCAGTATAATCTGTGTAATTTTAAAAGAATTACAGAGATGAGGAATAGATACGTAAGTGACATTATACTTATCTTTGGTTAGATCATCGTATGATGGGTATAATGCGTCTTTGGCTCTTGCTTACATAACTTTGTGGTAGATCTATACATCTGTTCCAGTAAGAGTATAACACAGGTAAAACATCTGGATTAATGGAACGTGCCAAAAACAGAACCCTTGTTCTCAGTTTATGTCCGTTTCCTCAGGTGTGATCTTCTTCTTGCCTTAAAGTAATATCAGGCATTATTTTATTCATGTTATTTTTATGAACCTTCACATACGCTGTTTTAATAATCGAGTTTCATGTGCTAATCAGAATGAAAATGAACTATAACAAGAAAGGGGAACGATTTATATGCCAGAGTGGTAGTAGAAAAAAATCTTAATACCTGTATAGTTACCGAGAAGGGTAGGCAGGAAGTAAAGGCATGCACATTTCTTGGATCAGTAGCTTTAAAGCTTGACACATAACCTATGAAGAATTCAGTAGAATCATCAAATGCAGTTTCTCCAGAGATAAATGTTATTTTTCCTGTACCTCTGTAGAAACTAAACAGAAAACAATACAGCTTCAGATGCATATTTTTTTTCTGTCAAAAGACTACTGCAGCAGAAATACATCAGAAACTTGGCAAGTTAGTAATCGCAAGGAAACGATACTTCAGCAAAGGTCCAGAAGTTCTTTTCCTGTTATGATTAACAGACAAATAAAACGAAGTGGAAAAAAAGTTCTTCAGCTTAATGCATTTAAAATATGTGTTTATCTAGTGTGACAGGATGAACAGACCATAAATATATGTTAAAAGTGCTACAAAACAAATAGTAATACCTTAAATTATCCCAACAAATAAACTGCAGTGTCTGTTGCAGTGTTAAAACAAACTTGTGTGAGGAGGAAAAATATAATGAGACATAATGAGAAGCATCTCCTTTAATGTCTTGCAAGAATGAGCCCCAAACTGCTCTAACAAATGTCCTATATTTCATACCTGTGGGTATGCAAAGTCCTATATAAGCCAAATGTGGGCGAACATGATCAACGCTTAGTACCTGTTAATGCTCCACTGAACAGTATATAAAACTATATATACTGCTAATTATGGGGTTGGGAGTTTGCATAATGGTTAATGGATTTACCTCACAGACACAAAGTACAGGGTTTGATTCTCACCTTTGAAGCGGAAATTGTCTGGGCTTAAAATGGCCTGCAAGGGCAACTAGCCTAATGTTTGTCCATGAACCCATGAACCTAAGGAGTAGTTGATTTACCTGAGAGCTTTGTGCTTAGCATGTTGTTTTTCCCCTGGGTCTCGCCCATTGGCTCTCCTTTCTTTGCCCAAATTACCCATTCATTCCACTCTCAGGCAGGAGCAGGGTATCTTCCACCACAGCCAAAAGCCACATGGCCCGTTTTGTTCTGTGGCTGCAGGCATGAATAAGCCTGTTTGTTTCTCAGAGAGGAGAGAGTCAGGCAACAGGGAGTGGGGCAGATGTCTTGATCCAGTGGACAAGCTTTCCAGCCCCTTGGGCTCCTACTCCTTCATATCAGCTCTTTTGAGCTGTAATAGAGCTTTCCAGTGTGGGAAATGTGTATTGACACTCACTTGTGTTCCCCAGCTTTGCTGTAGTTATACTACTAGGTGCATATACTGAGCAGGCCTGTTCTCCATGGGTACAACATTTTCCTCTAGATGTCATCCAACTGATTAGCAGGAATCCCTTCCATCCATCCAGGAGAGTCATGGGTGGCTTTTCATCCTCCTCCTCCTCTACTGGGATGCAGTTAGGATGTCATCCTTCTTCAGTATGTGGTTGGTGATGTGTGCTTATGGTTTTATAACAATCTGCTCAAAACACGGTTTATTAAAGGGGGGTTTTGCAGAGTTGGTCCTTATCCCCAAAACTGAATCACAGGGTTTGGGGATTGGAATAATGCTGAAAGCATTTACCTTACAGACACAAAGTACAGGGTTTAATTCTCACCTGTGAGGAAAATTTGCTAAGCTTAAAATGTTCACCAAAAACAGATAGCCTAGTACTTACCCATGAACCTATGAAGATACAGCAACCCCAGAATTTATTGTAATAATAATAGGAATGCAGGGAGCATAGTCTCTTTCATGATGTGAGGGCTTTGTTCCCCTGAACTCATAAACAAAGACATTGGTGATCTCCAAACTCTGGACCCTACCCAGTTTGGATTTGTAAAAGGCAGATCATGTCTCCTAAACCTGATTGACTTGTTTGAAGCAGTCACCAAAGCCATAGATGAGGGTGAAATGGTTCACACAGCTTATCTATATCTCGCCAAGGCTTTCAACACCATCCCCCACTCTGGAATTATAGATAAGCTCACTAAACTAGGCATAAATCCCTATGTCACAAGATGGGCTGCCAACTGGCTCATGGACAGAACCCACACTATGAAAGTAGCGGATTCCAAATCCGACTTCAGACCAGTGACAAGTGGAGTACCACAGGGTTCAGTCTTGGATCCTCTCCTGTTTGGTATCTACTTCTCTGAAGTGCAGGCTAACACAGAAGGTCT